>NC_091065.1:52976570-53279600 GCF_000393655.2 Nicotiana sylvestris
CGAACTAGCCAAAGGCTTGGGAGCAGAGGTGATCGAAGCCAAATACGACTCCCTCCACGTTATGAATCAGGTTAACAGAACCTTTGAAGTTCGAGAGGAATGAATGCAAAGATACCTAGATAAGCTACAAGTAACTCTACATCGATTAAAGGAATGGACTTTGCAATATGTGCCTAGAGATCAAAATAGCGAAGCCGATGCCCTCGAAACCTAGGATCATCGGTCGAAGACAACGAACTCAATTCGGGGGTTGTCCTACAACTCATGAGGTTGGTGGTCGAAAAAGGCCACACCGAGATAAACTCCACAAGCTTTAACTGGATTGGAGAAACAAATACATAGAGTATTTGAACAACGGAAAGCTTCCCTAAGATCCAAAGGAATCGAGGGCCCTGCGCACAAAGTCAACCCAATTTAGCCTGTCCGAAGATGGAAGCTTACTCAGAAGGATGTTCGACGGTCCGAATATGTCTGGGACTGGGAGACACTAAGTATGTTTTGAGGGAAGTCCACGAAGGCACATGCGGGAACCACTCAGGTGCCGAATCACTGGTTCGAAAGGTAATCAGAGCCGGTATTACTGGGTTGATATGGAAAAAGATGTGAATGAGTTTATTTAAATGTGATAAATGTCAAAGACATGCTCTAATGATTCATCAACCCGGGAGCTTCTGCATTCGATTTTATCCCCATGGCCATTCATGAAGTGGGGGATGGACATCGTCGGCCCTCTCCTATCGGCACCAGGTAAGGCTCAATTTGTTTTATTTATGATTGACTATTTCTCTAAGTGGGTTGAAGCATAGGCCTACCATAAGGTCAGGGAGAAAGAAGTCATCGACTTTATTTGGGACCACGTTATATGTCGATACGAAATACCATCTCGAATTGCATGTGACAACGAAAAATAGTTTATCGGCAGCAAGGTGACTAAATTTCTCGAAGAACTTAAGATCAAAAGGATCTTATCAATATCTTATCACCCTAGTGGTAATGGGCAAGCCAAATCGACCAACAAAATCATAATACAAAACCTCAAGAAAAGGTTGACCGACGCCAAAGGAAAATGTAGAGATATCCTACCCGAAGTCCTTCGGATGTATCGCACAACTTCGAAGTCTAGTACTGAGGCAACTCGTTTCTTTTTGGTTTATGCCGCCGAGCTTTAATATCGGTCGAAGTTAGGGAGCTGAGCATCAAATTCTGATATGCGATGAAGGAATTGAATGACGAGGCCATGAATACGAGCCTGGAGCTACTACAACAGATCAAAAGGTATTTCAATCGAAGGGCCAACCTTTGATATTTTAATGTCGGGGACTTGGTACTGAGGAAGGTCACACTAAACACCCAAAATCCAATTGAAGGGGAATTGGGTCCGAACTAGGAAGGACCGTACCGGATTCTCAAGATTGCAGGAAAAGGATCCTATAAGCTCGGAACGATGGACGGAGAACATACCAAACAATTGGAACGTGACTCATCTCAAACGATATTACTCCTGAGGTACGATCCCATTTCAATTCTTTCTATTTTTTACTAAAATTGCAGGTTATCGACAAGGAACGACACGAAGCCTTTAGGTCTGAAAGTACGCATTGCACTCTTTTTCCCTTGAACCGTTTTTGTACCAATTGGATTTTTTGACAAGGTTTTTAATGAGGCAAAAGTGGATCATGCTAACTTACAATTAAAGGCCAATCAAAAATCGGTATCAAAGCCTGTGTTTATAGTATCTGAGATTTCTCTACAATCAACCTCGAATACTGGGAGAGATTACCCTCGAAATGGAAGGGTCTCAATAGGTAGGATTTATTTTAAGGGCCAAACGGTCAAAACAAACCGTGCCTACATAGATTTCTCGAGCCCTGACATAAAACATGTACGCATGTGTGACTATTTTTGACAAGAACAAAGAGAAGTACTTTCTTTGCAACTATCTAATGTCTTGGAAAAATTTCCACTTTACGACCCCATACTTTCGATCTATTATGGAAACGAGCCCAAGGGCCGATTGTAACTAGAGTTCAGATAATCACTCCCATACTCAGGGACTGCCATCCAAAAAATAAACTCGAACAGATCAAACTATTGAACGTCGAGGGCATAAGACCTCTTAGGAAACCCTCAAATTTTAAAGGCCACGACCATACCCACCCGGGGACTATTCTCTCAGGCAAGTCTGGATAACTCGGAAAAGTGAGCTCACTGGGCTACACCTAAACTAAAAGGCTACGGCCAATTTAACATGGTTCGGAGACGGTCGAAATCTGTAACAAAAATATGCATTCAAAAAAGAAAAAATTCCTTCACAACAAGTTCTAAATGCTACCCTCGGCAGAATCTTAAACTTAGATATTTTCGGGAAAAAACTTTGGTAACACCGAGCCTAGATAACGCCTTAACCTAGAAGGACAATAAAGGCACAGTTTGTTCGAACCCTCGAACATAACCTTATTATTTCATGCTAAGGCATTCCAACCTTTGTGAATACAAGCAATAAAACAAAGGGAAAATTTTAAAGCCGAAAAGGGTGGAAAGCCTTATATATATATATATATATATATATATATATATATATATAAACGATCTTTTTACAAAGTCCAGATCGGCCAAAAACAAAAGAAAGCAAAATACAAAGGCTTACGGGCTACTTTTACTTCAAGTTTGAGAGACCATTCTCACTCGATTAGAAAGCCTAAAGGCTACCTTATTTCGAGTTCAAGCGAAACCTCAATCGACTATTAAAGCCTAAGGGCTACTTTTATTTTCGAGTTGGAGAAATGGCTCTCACTTGGCTATCAAGCTTAAGGGTTACCTTAATTCAAGTTCAGATAAATGATCTCACTTGGCACAAAACCGCCTCAGTTCAAATTTGAGCATTCGATCGAGGACTACCGATCAGAAATGGTTGAGGACAGTACTTACCATCAGTCCTTACCATCTCAAAGCTTCGAATGCGACCCCACTATTTCATGCTAAGTCACTTTGACCTTTGTATAAATTAATGAAAGGCAACATATTCGGAAATAATGGAAGGGAAAAAATCATACAAAAGCCTTTTTACAAGGGCCATGTGGCCCGATCAAGAGTTTATTACAAAGGCCGATCGGCCTCAACATAAAAGCAAAAATTACACAGCCTAAGCAGCATGGTCCTTATCGGAGGAAGCATATTTTCCCTCGGAGTCTTCTCTACTAGATTCGCTCAAACTCGCGGAGTCTTCCTCAAGAAAAGCCAGTTTTCGACCCCTTGTTTCTTCCGCTCTAGCAATCTCGATTTTAGTGGATATATCGAAACCCTGAGCATGGTTCCCTCGAGGGTCTCCCTTCAAGCTTTCCACTTCATATGATCCACCATGCTTCTGGCCTGTGCTTGGTAGATTTGACATCGACCTTGTATTGGGTCGCATTAGCTTGGGCATTGATGTTGGCCACTGCCGCCTCAGATTTGGCCACTTCGATCTCTTTTTTCTTTGCTTGGACTAAAGCTCCTCAATTTTCTTTGCTTGTACCGAGGTATTTTCCCTTGCAGCCCAAAGATGAGACTTGGCCGACTCCGGCTCTGCTTGGACGGCCTCCTTTTTTGAAGCTAAGATGTCCATACACCCCTTGAACTTTTCCTCTTCGGCTCGTATTTCATTTATTTGTCTTTGGAGGTTCTTGATGTGTTCGATCCTCTGTTGAACCTGCAAAATCGAATTTTTAGTTGTTATCTCCAACTCATCTTTGCTGTCATGAAGCACTCAGAATACCTGCTCGGCCATCTCAACATGGTCATCTCGAGCCGTCACCAAATATGCCTGAAGCTTCTCACTGAGAAGCTTGTAGGTATCGCTTTTCACAGTGAGGCCTTGAACCTCAGCCTTGCACTCCTCTCGAATTCAAAGGAAGGTCTCGTGATGCAACACCAAAGCCTACAAGTAAGGAAGAAAATGTTTGAATTATCTACAATTAAAAGTTTTAAAATAGATAATGGAATGGCCCTCGAACTTACCCGATTCAGAGTGTGCTAGGCCTCGTTGAACAAATAAGTGGCTCCCACCACATCCATCGTGTCTTGGTCCTCTTTAGTCACCAAACATCTCAGGTATCTAGAGATCCCCATGGAGGGGGGGGGGAGAAGAACCGTGCATCTTCCGGGACAATAAGCACTATGGTATGCCTACAATTGAGGTTAGCACTAGGGTCCAAGAATTGATCCACTAGTTTTGGGCTCGATAAAGACCCAATGACATTTGATGACGGTGTTTTCTTCGACATCGGTAAGTCAGCATAACTGGTATTATCACCTAAAGCTTCAAACTCCACCCCATCGAGGAAGGTGTGGATGTCAACTACCTTGAATACCCTCGCAAGAGCGACCTACCAAGTTAGCAGCTTCGTGGAACGTGGCATCTGAACATTGAGGGGACTCGGAGATATCAATCACTTCAAGATTGTCCAGCGGGATATCTCTAGTTATTCGAGAATCCTTGCCTCAGGTTCCCTCCTCAATCGTCTCAGTTTGGGGTGGAGCGACCTCGACCTTTTCTGGCTCCAAAATTTTGACCGAATTTCCTTTGTAAACCTCCTACGGTTCTGGGGACTTTTGTATCAAAACACAAGCCCACACAGAGGCTATCAGATCAGATCCTTCTTCCTCTTTGGATTCACCCCTTAGTTGACGGATCGAGTTTGGGTGCATAGAACGGTGTCCCTCTTAGGTTTACGGGGTTTCTTAGTCGGTCTTTTCTTTTTTGGGCCCGGAGAGCTCGGAGCCCGTTTTCTTTTCTTCTCTTTGGCCTACTTCAGGGTAGGTGGAGAAGGAAGTGCCTCTTCTTCAGTAGATAGGGGCCTCATTGCTACATCCTTCCCGAGGCCTACAAAGGAAAAAGGAAGAGTAAGCTCGATACGAGACCCGAACGATAACCGTTCTAAAAAAGAAAATTACCGTGGTTACGGGCCTCCTATTGACCCTTTGATAACTACATCCAAGCACGTTCAGAGTATAACTTCTACAACACTAAGCCCTCGACCCATTTCCTGAGATCGAGGATTACTTCCGGCATATCGGCCACAGCCGCAACACAAAAAACATAGATGAGGAAAGAAGATGAGAAGTAAAATGATAAAGTTACACATTCATGGCGAAGTAATACTTACGATTCATGTTCCATTTTTCATTTAACAACATGTCTTCAGCAGGGATTAGGTCTGAAGTCCTTATTTGGACAAATCGGCCCATCCAACCTCGGTCACAAGTCTCGTCTATACTCGAGAATGGGGGCTTGGTGGCTCAACGGTTAAAACTTGATCAATCCTCCCCGATAAAATCGGGGACTGTAGAGATGTATAAGGTGATCGAGGTATAAGGACACCCCTCGATCTTGTTTACAAAAAATCGGAGGAGGATCACTATCCTCTAGAAAGATGGATGGATTTGGCCAAGGGTCACATCCTACCTCTTGTAGAAGGCAATGATGATGGGGTCTAAAGGACCCAATGTGAAAGGGTAAGTGTAAGCACTTAGAAACCCTTCCACATGGGTAGTGATCGATTCCTCAGGCAAGGGAACCACCACGTGCTTGTCGACCCAGTTGTAATCTTCTTTAACTTGGTCGAGGAGATCATTGGTAATTGTGCATATTGTTTACCGTAAAAATGGTAATAATAATTAAATTTGTTGATGGGACTCTAAAAATACGTGATCTATTTTTATGCTAGTTTGTTAAGAAGTTGATGCTATGTATGTGAAACTTAGAGACAAAATAAAAGTAAAGGAAAAAGTGATAAGGAAACTGATGGGTCAATTATCGGGACCTCGAGCTTGTCAATTCAGGGCCTCGGAGTCGATTCCGGAGCAAGACTGGGAGCTATCGAATGTAATCGAGATACGACTAACAGTTATATTAAAATCAATGAAGGCTCTTTATGGCCAATGTTAAGCAATAAATGATGAGCAAATATAAAGATAATAAATGAAAGCAACAATATCGAGAGAATGTGTTAGAGAGAAAATAGAATGTTCTTGTATATTTCGTGTGGATTAATTGAAGCAACATGGTTACAAAGTGGCAAGGATCCCCTTTATATAGGAGGGGAATCCCAACATAGTACAAAATACATTAATGACAAAGAAGTGGAGATGGGACATCTAGAAGACATCCTGATTAAGGGCCAGGGTAGTCCTGTCAGTCCTAGCCACGTGCCCTGGGGAATTCCTCATTTCTACCGTGGCCGAGGCCAATGTTGTCCCGAGGTTGGGCCTCGATGAACCTCGAGGGAGGATACTCGATCATAACCTTGTAGCCTCGAGACTTTGAGATTGGCTTCTGAGGTGCCTCGATGTCGAGAAATTAGGCTCTCCGATTTTACCATATACAGATAGTCCCCGCGTTTATTAGAGAGGAATGATGAGAAATGATTATGAGCTTTCAACCCGAGGGCGCCATTGTTGTGACATCAGCCTATCAGAGCATTAAATGCCATACCCAAAAAATAGCACAAGGGTCGCCGTCAGATGCGACTATCGAGAAGCCCACAAACTGCTACCAGTTCGTCCCTTCTACTTCCCACACAGCTCTTATAAAGGCACCAATTGTTGGATAACTGTCACTTTCCCAACTACTTCACATTTGCAAAGCCATAC
Organism: Nicotiana sylvestris; assembly: GCF_000393655.2. NCBI lineage: Eukaryota > Viridiplantae > Streptophyta > Magnoliopsida > Solanales > Solanaceae > Nicotiana > Nicotiana sylvestris. Next base: position 52,983,201 of record NC_091065.1, read on the forward strand.
CCATCCCTACTTGCATCCTTTCTTCTTGCTTTCTCAGAGAAATTTCACCATAATCATGGCTAGAACCTCCAAGACGGTTCCTTGGAAAGACGAGGCTTCCTCTTCATCTCGGAAATCTAAAGGGAAACCCAAAGCGATGCCTACCTTGGAACAATGTACTCCCTCCAAGCTTGACATGTCGAAGGACTTGACCATCCATACCACTTCATCCACACCGGACCGATGTGAACACGTGTCCCGATACATTAGTGTTGTAAACAACATAGAGGTAGTGAAGACAGACTGCCGATAGGACGAGGAAGTGAAGGTGGAGATTCCCGGCCCCGATGAAAATATAACGGATCACAAGGCTGACTTTCTTCATGTGTATACTTACTTGTTCACTTTGGTTCCTGCCGATTCCTCTGAATCCTCTCCCTCGGAGATAGATCCGATTATCCTTGATTTTTGTGACAAATATCAAGTGACGCTCGGTCAAATCTACCCTTCTTTCTGGAGGATAGTCTTGATGTTTCGCCATTTCACCGAAGGCGTTGTGGGAGAAATCTTTACCCTTAACCATTTGAATAGGTTGTACAACCCTCGATTTTATTGAGGTTTGATCAAGCTTCACCATCGATCCAAAAAATCATTTTTCTCGAGCAGCGACGAGGGGAAGGATCGAGGGTGGATGAGTAGGTTCATCCGGGTGAGGACCTCAGACATCATTCCGGCCGGGAGGATGCCTTTCCCGGTGAAGTGGAACACACGGCGTAAGCATTTTTTCCTTAGTTATGTTTTGTGATTTTATTTCTTTTATTCCAAAATAATGACCTCTTTGTGTTTCCTGCAGCCGCCGCTTGGTACCCCGACGTGGTTTCGGATTTGCCGGGGTGGATCGAACGGTTGGACACCGCATTCCCATATCTTGATCGGTCTTGGACTGACCTGGCTAAGAAGCTGTGGGTGGCCAAGAATCATAGTAAAGCTTCCTTATCACCTATGTCTTAGATTTAAATTTCTCCCCATACCCTTTGTGCTGTCAAATTATGGTTACTGTGCTCATGCAGGCCTTGGAGAGAATATGCTGATGAGGCCACCCCCTGATGGCAAAATAGAGGCTTCGGATCCCGACAAGGGCAAAAAAAGGAAAGGTAAGGCGAATGCCGATCCTCCCGTGGCAAAGAAACCCAAGTTACGTAAGCCTCAAGATATTGCCAGGACCTTGGCTTCATGTTTTGGAGCAAGTCCCGACGCTGAGGATGAGGGTGATGATGACGATGACAATGATGACGAGTGATGATTGGCACGGGGGACGAAGTCGAGCGCGAGAGCCTCGTAGTTTCCTCAACCGGAGGCCGCTGAATTGGGAACACCCGAATCAGGTCGGTCCCGTAGGTCGAAGACCCTCGAAGAGGGTGTCAAAGTGGCCTCGGATCCCATGAGTGGGTTTGGTACGGTTTCCGCTGGGGGGACCGCTACTGCTGACCCTGAAGGGTCGAGACTCAGAGCTTTCAGGAGCAGAAGCTACCCTTCGGAGACATTGGTGACATAGATGATTTCATTTTAGGCTTGCAGCTCTCATTAGGGGAACTAAAGGATGCTCAAGATGCAAACGCCGCCAAAGCCGGGGTCCTCTCAAGGGGGAGGCACTCTTGGCAATATTTTTGACGATGTTAGCGAGAACGTCGGTCTTGACACTCCCAGCTCTGTCAAAGCGGCGAAGAGCTTCATGCAGCACGTGATAGCTACTTTAAGTATATTTATTTTAGGCTCGAGCATCTTCCTTCATTCTTCTAAATCTTCTATTTTATTGTAGTGCAAGGAGATGTATGATCATACACTCTCCAGGCTTAACGAGGAGCTTTCATGCCGTGAGAAGGAGCTTGAGAAGTTGTCCTTGAGACTGTGAGAGTCGGAGGCTCGTTCTGCCCGGAAGGAGAAAGCGCTAGGCGAGCTCCGAGCTACTTTGGAAGGAGTACTCTGAGAAAAAGCTGCTCTTGCTGAGCAGGTATTTTGTTATGCATGAGTCTTTCCTTCGCTACCATAATTCGATACTGACTGGTTTACTTTTCTTTGTGTAGGTCGAGCAAAATGACTCGCCGATTGGGCAACTGAATGTGGAGATCCTCGGGCTGAGGAAACAAAATGAGGTAGTGACCTCAGATTTGGCGTCGACTTATGATCTTCTCAAGGATGCTCGAAAGGAGATTGTTGTGCTGGTTGCGGCCAAGTCCAAGATCGAAAGAAATGTTGCTATTTACCTGAAGGACGCAGCCACGATGAATCAAATAGCCCGTTACATATCGATAAAAGTCGAGCAGAAATTGGCTCAGGCCATCGAACATTCTAGGAAGGAGGCGAGAAGGAAAACCTTAGAGGAGATAGAGGCCGGAGGCGTCGATATGTTAATTGAAATTGAGGAGGCCCGAGAGATGGATAGAAAATTGGCTCTTTTGATCATCCCAGACGAGGATCCGGGAGATGGCATTCGGTTTTATCGCCATGGTCGTTCATGAAGTGGGGGATGGACATCGTTAGCCCTCTTCCATCGACACCAGGTAAGGCTCAATTTGTTTTTTCTATGACTGACTATTTCTCTATGTGGTTTCAAGCACATAAATAATAGAAGATCAGGGAGAAGGAAGTCATCGACTTCGTTTGGGACCACATCATATGTCGATTCGAAATACCATCTGAAATTGCAGGTGACAATGGAAAACAGTTTATCGGTAGCGAAGTGACCAAATTTCATCGAAGACCATAAGATTAAAAGGATCTTATCAACACCTTATCACCCTAGTGGGAATAGACAAGCTGAATTGACCAACAAAACCATAATCCAAAAGCTCAAGAAAAGGTTGACCGACGCCAAGGGGGAATGGAGAGGATCCTGCCTGAAGTTCTTTGGGCGTATCGCACAACTTCAAAGTCCAGTATTGGGGCCACCCCATTCTTATTGGTTTATGGCGTCGAAGCTTTAATACCAATCAAAGTCGGGGAGCCGAGTATCAAATTCCACTATGCAACGAGGGAGTCGAATGTCGAGGCCATGAACACAAGATTGGAGCTATTGGATGAACGATGTGAAGCTACCTTTGTTCGATTGGCTGCTTAAAAGCAACAGATCGAAAGGTATTACAATCAAAGGGCCAACCTTCGATATATTTATGTCGGGGACTTAATGTTGAGGAAGCTCACATTAAACACTTGAAATCCAGTCGAAGGGAAATTGGGTCCAAACTAGGAAGGGCCATACCAGATTTTCAAGATCACGGGGAAAGAGTCCTATAAGCTCTGAATAATGGATGGAGAACAACTACCAAACAAGTGGTACGTAACTCATCTTAAATAATATTACTACTAAGGTACGACCCCATTTCAATTCTTTCTATTTTTTGACTAACACTTGCAGGTTATCGACAAGGAGCAGCATAAAACCTTTAGGTCATAAAGCACGCGCTGCACTCTTTTTCCCTTGAATCATTTTTGTCCCAATTGGGTTTTTCGGTAAGGTTTTTAATGAGGCAACAATGGATCGTGCTAACTTAGAATCGAAGGCCGATCACAAATCAGTGGCAAAGATAGCACTAACAGTATCTGAGGTTCCTTTACAATCAACCTCGAATACTGGGGGGCATTGCCCTTCGATGTCAACTTTTTTGCGAGGAAATTACTTCATAATAGTGGGGTCTCGATAGGTGAGATTTGTTGTAAGGGCCAAATGGGCAAACGAACCATGCCCACATAGGTTGATGGAGCCCCGCCACAAAACATGTATGCATGTGTAATCATTTTTCACAAGAATAAAGAGAAGTATTTTTCCTTGCAATTATCTCATGTCTTAGAAAATTAATTTCTACTCTACAATTCCGTACTGTCAATCTGTTATGGAAACGAGCTCAAGGGCTAATTATAACCAGATTTCGAGTGATCACTCCTATACTCGGGGACTGTCATCAGAAAATAAACTCAAATAGATCAAACTATTGATCGTCGGGGGTATAAGACCTCTTAGGAAACCCCCGAATTTTAAAGGCCACGGCTATACCCACTTGGGGACTGTTATCTTAGGCAAGCTTGGATAACTTGGGAAAGCAAGATCACTAGGCTATGCCCGAATTAAAAGGCTACGTCCACATTAACATGGTTCGGAGACGTCCGAGAACTGTAACAAAAAATACGCCTTCGAAATATTCATAATCAATTTTAAAGGCTACCATCGGCAAACTGTGGTTTAAGTTACTTACTTTGGAGAAGGTTCCTTATAACCCCAAACCTCCAAGATGACTTAAATAAAAAATAATTTAAGGGAAATGTTGATCGATCTAACACAACCCAAGCTATTTTATGTTAAGGCATCCGGGCCTTTGTGAATTCAAGAAAAAAGTAAAGGAACAATTCGAAAGCAAAAAACGTAAAAAAGCCTTGTATGTATTTACACAAAGATCTTTACAAAAGCTAAAATGGCTTAATTCAAAAAAATCTACAACGACCAAAATGGCCTCAAAAGGATGCAAAAGAAAAACGAAAAGTATAAAAGCCTAAATGTACTGGTCTTCATCAAAGGCAGTATCTCCATCCTCGAGATCTTCCCCATCTTCAAACTCACTTAAACTATCTGAGTCTTCCTTGGGAAAGACCAGCTTTAGAGCCCTAGCTTTCTCTGCTTTGGTGTTCTCAAGTGTAGCCAGTATATTGAAGCCTTGAGCATGGGCTTCCTCAAGGGCTTCCCTTCGAGCATGCCACTTCGCATGATCCACCATGCTTTTAGCCTGTGCCTGGATGGCTTGGACGTCAACCTTATACTTGGTCGCATTAGCATTGGCTTTGGTGTTGGCCACGGCCACCTCGGATTTGGTCGCCTCGAGCTCACTGGCCAAGTTTGTTAATTCGGACCGAAGCTCCTCGATTTTCTTAGCTTGCACTGAGGCTTTCTCTCTTGCTTCTCCGAGCTAGGACTCGATCAACTCCAACTCTGCTTGGACGGCCTCCTTTTTTTAGGCTAAGATGTCCATATTCTTCTTAAACTATTCAACCTCAGCTCGTTTTGCATCTATTTGTTTCTGAAGATCCCCAATCTATTTGATCCTCTGTCGGACCTGTAGAATCAGATCATTAGTCATTATCTCCAATTCTTCTTCACTATTGTGAAGCACTCCGAATACCTGTTCGGCAATCTCAGCATGCTCATCCCAAGTCGTCACTATATCTGCCTGAAGCTTTTCACTGAGAAGTGTGTAAGTGTCATTTTTCTCAATGAGGTCCTGAAGCTTAGCCTCGTGCTCCTTCCATATTCGAAGGAAAGCCTCATTATGCAACACCAAAGCCTACAAGCAAGAAATAAGATGCTAGAAATACCTATGACTCCAAGTTTAAAAGAGATAATTGAATGACCTTCGAAGTTACCCGATTCAGAGCATGTTAGGCCTCATTGAACATGCAAGCGTCTCTCACCGCATTAATCACAACTTGGTCTTCCTTGGTCACCAAGCACCTAAGATAGCTGGCAATCCCCGCTGGGTGGGGGGGAAGACCTTGACATCCTTCGGTACATATAACACTATATTCTGTCTACTGTCGGGGTTAACACTTGGGGCCGAGAATCGGTCCACCAGTTTTGGGCTTGATGAAGAGCCAGTAGTGCCCGGGGACGGTTCTTTCTTCAGCACTGGTAAGTCACTATGCCCGGTGACATCTTCCAAAGAATCGAACTCAACCCCATCCAGGAATCTATGGATATCGACCGCCTCCTGAGGACCCTCGCAAGAGTGACCTTCCAACATATTGGCCTCACGGATGATGTGGTTCGGAGGATAGTGGCGATGAAGAGTAGGCCTTGTGTCGTTTTTGCTTTTTTTTTCTTTCCGTGCATGCACTCCTAGGGGAGTGAGTCTTGTAAAGACGTCCCTTGTAAATATATTTTTGGCAATGAAAAAGGGGCTTTTCTACCCCAAGACTTTCCATTCTTTATATCTCGCTGCTCTCGCGGAGCTAGTCTTTGAAACGTAATACTAATCCTTTTAGAGCCCATCATTAGAGTAATCGGGACCCCTAAAATCGGGTCCTATATCGAGGTTAGATTGATAGCCTCTTTGGGGCTGATGCTTGTGACGGCAAGAAGCCCCCGAGGTCTCGATACCCCCGATTTTAGTGGGGTAGTAGCATTTATGCGATTTGATAAAAGGGGCCCCAGGATGATCCCGGGCGATCCCTCCAGTACATTTCCCAAGGAAAAAGTAATGTTACCATGGCCAGGATTAATTGGCCCTCTGGGTAGGCGAACAACCGCTACTTTGCCCCTTTATATTAATTTACTTTCTTCTTCAGTGGAGATTCTGCTACTTTGACTAACCATTTCTTTCACAGAACTTGGTGCTTTGCGCTAGTTCTCTCGTTGCTTTAACTCAAAAATTTTGCCCACATCTATATTTTCCTCCTCTTATTCTATTGTAGCCATGACTGCTACGCTGATATCCTCCCATCAAGGAGAGGGGAGTTCTACTTCTATTTCGTGTCCGATCGGTGGTACATCGTCGGAGCCTGGTGAGAGGGCCTTGAGGTGCTTTGTCTCGAGGAAAGAATTTACGTTAGAGAGACCTCCCAACGTTCTATGGCATTGGGAGCACGCATTGAGGTTCGTTTCATCAGTAGGGGAGGAGCACCTCGAAATGATCAGAAAAGACTGTGGATGGGGAGAAGGAGTGGTGCTACAAGTACAATCATCTAAGGAGAGCATCATGACCTACGTCGAGGGGTTTTTGAGCATGTATACGCACACTTTTACATCGGGTCCCCCCGACCGGGTCGTGCTTGAGTTCTGTCGGAGATATCAGGTTACCTTGGCGCAGGTTCACCCATCCCTTTGGAATATATTACAGACAATAAGATACTTTGCATAGAAGGTCGGGCTCGATTTTACCCTCAGTCATCTCGTGAGGTTATATCAGTCATTGTGTTATCGAGGTTTGATTACTCTGCATCATCGATCTACCGGGTCTCCTACCGTCGACGGTGAAGAGAACGAAGACCGAGGATGGATGAGCCGATTCATTCAAGCTCGGATGACTGATATCATTCCTGGGGAGTTTCTGCCCTTTCCTAAGAAATGGAATTTCACACGTAAATGTCATGCCTGTAGATTTATCACTTTGTCTGGAGGCGGGCTCCATAATGACACTTTTCTACATATATATTTTTTGTAGCGACTCGTTAGTTGCCGAATGAGGTCCCGAATTTGGCATAGTGGTCTCATAAGCTAGCCACTTGTTTGACCTATGATAAGCGCATGTGGCGAGACCTGTCCAAGGGGAGATGGGAGGCAAAGCATCATGGTAGGCGCATGGTGGCTTATTTCCCCAGAATGTTACTTTTATTTTTAGCGTACTAACTTAGCTGCCGCAGGTATTGGAGATTTTTCCCAGATGAGGCCATGTCCTCTAGGCGAGGAGGAGAGACCGCCGACCTCGGGATCGAGGGTCATTGACAAACGAAAATAATCTCCGGGGTGTGAGGAGGCTTGCAACGGGGCGAGTCCTTCTCAGCTGATCAAGATAGGCGATTCGACCGATCATTCGGTTTCGGAGGCTTCCGTTCTCGAAAGAACATTCCCCGTTTCTGCTGATGGCGCTTCAAAGAGTGAGTAGCGCATGGTTCCTTCTTCTTCTTCTCCTTACAAAGGCGCTTCAAGGGATACTAAGCCATCGAACATTGGCTCGGCTTTTGGTGAGGCTTACTGTCTCGGCTTTATGGTAAGCTTGGTAGCTGGCATAGGACTATTCCGGTTTCACACTCTTCCTTTCTTACTGAATTTTCTTTCGCAGGCCTTTGACAGGCTCAAATCCAAGCTACTTCACTATGAGGCTCGGTTGCGGAGAACTTTGGATAGGGAGAAATCCTTTAAGATTCTTTGTGTGAAAAAAGAAAGCGAGTTGGTATCCCTGTAGTGTGAGGCGGATCGAAGTCGGAGTTGCGAGAGCTGCCTCGAGAGATAGGTATCTTGTATTTCACGTTGATGTATGCTCCTTCTTTGATTTTCGGAGGTTAACATTTCGATATTTTAGTTGGAGAGCAAAATGGAGGAGTAGGAGCGACTCTGGGGTGAAGTTGGCAGGGTCAAACGTGAGTTCGACGAGCTACAAGCCCATGTAGATGCCCAAGTTGCGGCCAAGGAAAGTGTTTTGGCTAAAGTTTCCACCTTGGAGATGCAGATCCGTACCGCTCATGTGAGTGATTCTGCGCGGGCGAACATGATCGCAAGGCTCGAGTCTGAGCTTTCGAAGGTGAAGATCGAGGTGGTGAATGCCTGGGCTGAGGCTATGATGAGCTGCACTAGGGCAGATCAGAGAGCCGTGACCTATTTAAAGAGTGTTGCTGCTGCTAGAGCTGAGCTAAGGAGAACTCTTAGTCGTGCGAGCAGCGGCAAAGAGTACACGAAATGCAAATCTCAAAGGGAAACTCTCGAGGAAGTTCACGCCAGGGGTTTCGATCTCTCAGAGGATATCGAGCAAGCCAAGGCGGAGGAGTGTGATGCCAAGTTCCTTCTGTCCGATGCCAAAGATGGCGAGGAGGGGGCCGTCGGGCTGTAGTCCCCAAGGGAGACGTCTATTTTCTTTATTTGTCTTTGTATATAGTGTTTTCATAGTACACTGTAAATGGAGCTTGCATTTTATTACATGTATGTATAAGGGGGAAACCTCGCGATTTTTGTACCTTCCGAGTTCTTTTTTGCTGAGATTTCGGCCAGATCAGTCGACCTTTAAGTTGGTAGGAATCCTTAAATTCGTGATACGACCCTGGGGCTCGTTAGGCTGGCTCGTAGGCTCTTACGCATTTGGTCAATGTGACCTTCTATGTGGGCTGGCGATGATGGCTCTTACGCTTTGCTCTTAGGCATAACTAACTATTTTGGGTTTAGTCTCTGAGTCGGGCTCCGACTCGAGCTCATTCAACCCTCAACTTTTGTGCGGGCTGGCGACAATGGCTCTTACGCCTTGGGCTGATGCGGCCTTTTAGTGTGGGTTGACAATAATAGCTCTTACACCTTGGGCCGATGCGGCCTTTTAGTGTGGGCTAGCAATAATGGCTCTTACACCTTTGCCCTTAGGCATATTTTGTTAACTGTTTTGAGTCCAATCTCCGAATCGGGTTACGACTCGAGCTCATTTTGACCCTCAAGTTTTCAGATTTCAAGCTGGCGGCAGTGGCTCTTACGCTTTTGGTCGGTGCGACCTTTTATGTGTGTGGCCCTAAGGCTTATTAGGCTGGAGACAATGGATCTTACGTGCTTGGTCGATGCGACCATTTATATGGGCTTTATTTTTCCCTCAATAAGGATAGATAGTGTTTTCCTGACTTTTCGAAGGCCTAATAGAAAACCTCGATTGTGAGTCGTTATATGGCGATGATCGAGCACCTCGGGAGGTTTGGCTCGGAGGTGAGTATCTCGAAGCCGATGTTTAGGAGCTGACGTGGTAGAAGCTTTTTTGCCTGCATCGAGGGTAGCCTGTTTAACCGGTTCTTTCCGAAGTACATTCGGAGTAATTGAAGGCCTTTGATTTTGTAGTGATAGTCGGGCGTCCCCGAGTCGCATTAGTTCGGCTGGTACAACTGTGTGGCCGGAGTCACTTGTGTTTGGCCGGAGCCTTTGAGTCCCGAGTGAAGTAGTTTTAGCATCTATATTAAGGGTATGCCTTTTTAGGGGTCTTACAAGTTTGATATATAGCTAATATTTCAGGATCGAGTTCATGCCTTTAGTAAGGTCTTACAAGTTTTACATGCCGTTGAGGTCTTATAGTTTTGGATACTTGGTACAAGTATTGTTCATGCTTTGCTTGAGGTTTTACAGGTTTTACATGCCATTGAGGTCTTACAGATATAGTTGCTGCCTTATGTAGGTCTTACGAGACCGAGTTCGCCCACTGGGGGTCTTATGGCCTCGAGTTTTGATAAGTCGATGGAGGTGGCTCTTGACGGCAGTCCTCGAGTCATCGAGGGTTTCTTGACTCGGGAGCCATTATTTGCAAACTTTGTATTGCCTCGTCGAGGGCTTATGATTTTGGAGATCTCGACCCTGAGGTCGTGCTTTTTTTGAGATTTTGATGCCAGTCCCCAAGTATTCGGGTTACTTTCGGCATAGGAGATATTTTGCAATTTTCATGTTGCCTCATCTGAGGGCTTATGATTTTGGAGTCCCGACCTAGAGGTCATTCAGGTGTTGAATTGTTGACGCCAGTCCTCGAGTATTTGGGATATTTTTGTTGGAGTAGTCATTTTTTTCGGAGGTGCCAAGCTTCTTTTGGAGTGCGAGATGCTTTGATAAAAGATATTCTTCAATTGTTTGGTACAAGTGTACATATGTTTGTTGTCGGGGGCCCGGCTATATGGGTACGGTTCGTTCGACCGTTTGTCCTGGTACATCATTTTCCTATTGGGACCCCATTTGTCGTTTCTTGGCTTTTCCGAGCGGATGGCCTTCCGGGGGGTGGGTGGGATGGCCCCCAGTGTTCGAGGTTGATTGCAAAAGAGGCCTTGAACACTTGTTGGATCTTCCTAAGGTAGCATATGGATGTTGCTTCGTTAAAAACCTTGCCTGTAAAACCCTTCTCGGGATGAATTCCCGATCGAAGGAAAAGAATGCAACTGATGCTTTAAAACCTTAAGGTCTTTGAACTGGGTCAGCACTTTGACTACTTCGGTCGGGCGCTGCATAAGGGTCAGCATGAAATATGATATAAAATAAAAAGAAGATGGTTATACCTTAGTAGCGATGGCGCTTTCGAACCTTGGAGATGGTCTCACGGCTACTATTTTTTCGTCAATTTATCTCTTAGTCCCTCTGCTGGAGGGGACTTCAGTGTTTCGGCTAGTGGCGATCATCTTAAAAGATCGTGTGGATGACATGTTGCGGCTCGTCTGCCTTGTCCTTTATGGCTGTTTCCTTTTCTCGAGACCAATTTTTGGCTCGGTCGCTGAGGAATTCCCGAAGATGGCCATTGTCGAGTAACCGGGTAACTTCCTCCCGGAGTTGCTGGCAATCTTCGGTCCTGTGTCCGTTTGTGTTGTGAAATTTGCATACTAAATTGTAGTTTCTTTGTGAAGGATCCAATTGTACAGGTCTGGGCCATCTAGCATCTCTGATTTTGCTGACGGCGAACACGATGTCCGATACATCAACATTGAAGTTGTATTCTGATAAGCGAGCTGCCACTGTTGTCCCTGCATTCCTATCGAATCCAGCTCTGTTGATGAGTCCTCGAGGATTCTGTCCTTGGTTTATCCTTCGATCGTTGGGAGGTGGGTTGCGCCTCGGAGCGTTCCTTCTGTCTTCGGTGTATGGTTGATATCTTTCTTTGTTTGGCTTTGGCTCCTTCTCCAAGAGCCTGCTTGGATATACTGAGTCCGAGAGGGCTTCTAGCTGGTTGTCTTCTACCCTGATCTTCGACTAGTATCGGTTGTGGACGTCCGACCAGGTCAAAGGGGGATACTCGACCAAGTTCTGCTTCAACTATTTTGAGGCCATCGAGCTTCATTCATTCAGACCTTGAGTGAAGGCCTGCACTGCCTAGTCGTCGGAGACCGGTGGTAGTTCCATTCGTTCCGTTTGGAATCAAGATACGAACTCTCACAGCATTTCGTTCTCCCTCTGCTTGATCTTAAACACATCAGATTTCCTTGTTGCTACTTTGATGGCACCGACATGTGCCTTTATGAAGGAGTCTGCCAGTATGGCAAACGAGTCTATGGAGTTAGGGGCTAGGTTGTGCTACCACATCTTGGCCCCTTTAGGAAGTGTTTCTCCAATTTTTTTCAGTAAGATGGACTCGATCTCGTCGTCCTTTATGTCGTTGCCCTTTACCGCGCAAGTGTAAGAAGTAACGTGCTCATTGGGGGTCTGAGGTCCCGTTATACTTTGGGAGTTCTAGCATTCTAAACTTCTTTGGGATGGGTTTCGGGGCCGCTTCCTTTGGGAACGTCCTTTGTATAAATTTCTTCGAATCCACACCTTTCAGGACCGGGGGTGCACCCGAAATTTGGTCGACCCTAGAGTTGTAGGTCTCGACCTTCTTGTCATTGGCTTCTATCATATTCTCTCCTGACTCGATCCTTCTGGTGAGGTCCTCGAGCATTTTTATGATGACGGGATCAATTATCGATCTGTTATTGCTTGATTTCTCCGGTACTTGTTCGGCTGGGGGAGTTGTCCCCGGTGCTACCGTGCTAGGAATTTTCTGGTGACTTTGCAGCTGAGCAATAGCCAGCTGTTGTGCCTGCAACATTTCAAAAATAACGTGAAGGCTAACCTCCCGTTCTTCCCTCGCCGGGGTTTCCTGAGCTTCTTGTTGATCTACTTGGTGCACGCTCCTATTGGTGTATGAGCTAATGTCGATGCGTTGAGCATCGCATGAGACCGCATCCACGGGAATTGAATCCGGTGCATCCCTAGGGTTTCATGGTGGCACACCAACACCTGGAACAACGACACTATTTTCTCTGTAGTCCTCAAGATTGTTTTTTTCACCTCCATTCACTGAGTTAGACATTTCGACCTAAAATCGAAGATCTTGGACAAGAAAAAACTTGAAAGATAACTTACGTTATGTGACGAAACCAGCAAGAAAATAGTCACTATTATTTTTAGCCCCACGGTGGGCGCCAAACTATTTATCGTGAAAATGGTAATAACAATTAAATTTGTTGATGAGACTCTAAAAATACGTGATCTATTTTTATGTTAGTTTGTTAAGCAGTTGATGCTATGTATGTGAGACTTAGAGACGAAATAAGAGTAATGGAAGAAGTGATAAGCAAACCGATGGGTCAATTATCCTGGCCTCGAGCCTATCATTTCAGGGCCTCGGGGTCGATTCCGGAGCTCGACTGGGAGCTATCGAAGGTAATCGAGATACGACTAACAATTATATTAAAATCAATGAAGGCTCTTTATGGCCAATGATAAGCAATAAATGATGAACAAATATGAAGATAATAAATGAAAGCAACAATATCGAGAGAATGTGTTAGAGAGCAAATATAATGTTCTTGTATATTTCGTGTGGAGTAATTGAAGCAACAGTGGTTACAAAGTGGAAAGGATCCCCTTTATATAGGAGGGGAATCCCAACATAGTACAAAATATATTAATGACAAAGAAGTGGAGATGGGACAACTAGAAGACATCCTAATTAAGGGCTAGGGCAGTCTTGTCAGTCCTAGCCACGTGCCTTGGGGAATTCCCCATTTTTTCCGTGGTCGAGGCCATTGTTGTCACGAGGTCGGGCGTCGATGAACCTCGAGGGACGAGACTCGATCATAACCTTGTAGCCTCGAGACTTTGAGATGGTCTTTTGAGGTACCTCGATGTCGAGAAATCGGGCTCTCCGATTTCACCGTACACACATATGTACCTCGACACCGGTTCACATCGACCCGATACTGATAGTGTATTCTCTACCTTAAAATCAACAGTAGTGGGGCACTTTGTTGGAACAATGTCCTCTAGGGAAAGTTCCACAATAGCTTCGTCGCCGGCGGGTCTTGATGAAGAAGCGACTTCCTTTTGCGGAACAATTTTTGAAGTCTTATCCATTTTAATTTTACGGATGAAGAAGAATGGAAACTAAGAAGAAATACTTGGTATTTTGCGATGAAACAGGCAAAGAAACACCAGAGATCAGAAAATACAAAGCTTTGAGGAAGGAAAATGATTTTGAAGATTAGAGCAAAGAGGACTTGAAAGTAAAGTTTGGGCAAAGGAAGAAAGATATATTTATTGTTTTACAGTTCAAATTCGGTAGTGGCCGAACAGCGACTGGAACGCATTAAATGCCTGGGAAACTGTACCGACGAGACATTTTGGTTACCTCTGTTGCTTATGTCATGATGCTTATATCATGGTAAAGATCGAGGGCTCAAATCGTTTCTTATCATTACTCTCCAAAAAACGAGGGGACTACCTGTATACGGTCAAAATCGAGCTTGCCTCTTTTTATGATTAATCAAGACTGGGGCATGACAGGCCAGGGTTTGACCCCATGTTATATCGGACCGAGACACAAAGTTAGATGGCCAAGCTCGTGACTCAGGGACCAATCGAGATCGAGACTAGCCAAGATCGAGACCGAGCGGGATAGAGATCGAGCAAGATCGAGGGAAGCCTACCGAGCTAAATAACGGAAAGCCAGGATATCATCGATCGGGGGAGGATCACGGCGGAAATCTCGGCACGTATCAACAAGAGGCTGATTAATCAGCTAATCATGGGATTTCTTACCATATTTAGAATTGTATTAAGGGTAGGACTCCCCCTACTATATAAAAGGGGGTCTGATCATTTGTAAAGAACATCATATTCACGTTACATAAAGCAATATACTATCTTCTTCTTAAGCTCTCACTACTCTGTTATTCTGTTCATACTTTATGGTAAAATACTTGTTTGATTCAAAGGCAACCTAGCTTGAGGATCAAAGCTATACATCTCTTTTATTTTGCTTTATTTCTATATATATTTAGTTTCAATAATAATATTGCTTTTTGCTCAGTTTGTACCAAGTAAAATCACGTGTCGTTAAAACTACAATATAAATTAAATTATTATTCGTTTTTAGGGTAAACAATTTAAAAAGTCAATCTGAAGATGTGAAAATGTAGAACTGACTAAAAAACGTATATATAAATTGCACGAATTTTGACAGAAAATAGAAAAACTATTCCACTACACGGGGGACTTCAGAAATAACTACTTTGACGTTTCATATTATATAGCCTACAAACTTCATGGGACTTCAGAAAAGACCAGAGGCGGAGCTAGGATTTGAAAATTATAGGTTCGGTATTCTAATTCTTTTAAGTTACTGAGTTCTAAATTAATAAATTGTACAAAATTCAATAATTTTTTAAGACAAATACAATGTTTAGATAAAAGTTACTAGGTTCAGCCAAACCCGTATTCATAGGGATTTCTCTGCCCCTGGAAAAGACTAAATTGTATATAACCATTTAATAAATACTTGAATGCAGGAATATACGACAACTTTCCTTGTTGTTTCTTTCAATGACACATGGACCTCAAGTTATTAATACTTAGATCATGATATGAAACTTGTAGTAGTTAGTCAACAAATAACATTTGATTCTTTTTTGAAGAAACTTAGTGAAGCAAAAAAATTTAATAAGGAGTGTATACGGTCAAAATCGAACTTTCCCTTTTTGTATGACTGATCAAGACTGGAATGTGATAAGCCAAGGTTCAGCCTCGTATCGTATCAAACAATGATGCAAAGTTAGATTGCCGAGCTCGTGGCCCTGAGACCGATCAAGATCAATATCGACCAAGATCGAGACTGAACAAGATAGAGATCAAGGGAAGCTTACCGACCCGAATAACAAAAACGTGAAATATCCATATTCGGATAGGGATCATGGAGCGTATTCCAGCACAGATCAAGAAGAGGCTGATTAATTATCCAATCATGGGATTTCTTACCTCATATAGAATTTTACCTAGATTAGGACTCCCCTACTATATAAAGGGGGTTTGATAATTTGTAAGCACATTATATTCACGCAATACAAAGCAATATACTGTCATTTTCTTGCTTTCATTATCTTGTTATTCTGTTCATAAGCAAGTTGAAATATATTTGGTTCAAGGTTGACTGAACTCGACGGCGAAGGCTGTTCAATTCGCGTGGTTTGTATTATTTCTTTCATCATTAATATAAATACTAGTTTATTCTTCTTAATTTGTACCAAGTTATATCACGTGTCCTTAAAACCATGAATAAATTCAATTGTTATCCAATTTTAGAGTAAACAGTTTGACGCCCACTGTGGGGCTAAGGATAATAGTGTTTACCTGGTACAAACTTTTGTAACTCACACTATTTTACATTTGTTCATTGAAGTATCTTTGATTATAGGATTAAAAAATGTCAAACTCTCAGTCAACACCTCAACACATTGACAATGATCTCGGCCACCACGGCAAAAATGAGAACATTGCACCAGGAAACATTGGCCTCGATGGAATTTCGGCTGTAGATCCAATCAACGTCAGTTTACATGTAGCCATCAATGGAAATATTGCCATCGATCCCGAAAGCAGCATCCGCAGGGATGCTCGATCAGCTACTCAGAGCGCATGTGGTGGTGAAGATGGCGGGATTAGCCTGCGGGTAATCTTAGAAATGTTGAAGGCTCAACAAGTAGCAATAGCCCAGATCCAAAAAAAGAACCACACACCGACCATGGTCGAACTCGAGCCATCCTAGGAAATAGTACACAAGGTCGAATCGGTTTTGAGGAAATCTAACGAAAAGGAATCGGAGACCAATCCTGCTATCAGGAAGATGCTCGAAGAATTGACAAAGTGAATCGAGACAAGGGAAAAGAAGATCGAGGAAAACGACAAGTAGGTGGAAACCTATAACTCCAGAGTCGACCAAATCCCGAGGGCACCACCAATATTGAAAGGACTGGATTCCAAAAAGTGCATAGAAAAATCTTTACCCCTCGATTGCGGCTCCAAATCCAATTCCCAAGAAGTTCCGCATGTCCGAGATTCCTAAGTATAATGGGATAATTCATCCGAACGAACACGTTACCTCCTACATGTGTGCTATCAAAGAAAATGACTTGGAAGATGACGATATCGAATCCGTCTTGCTGAAGAAATTTGGGGGGACTCTATTGAAGGGTGCTATGATATGGTATCATAATTTACCACCTAATTCTATTCACTTGTTTCCTATGCTTGCAGATTCTTTTGTAAAGGCACATGCCAGGGCTATTAAGGTCGAAACCAGGAAGTCGGACCTTTTAAGGTAAGGCAGAAGGACAACAAAATGCTCAGAGAATTCGTGTCTCGATTTCAAATGTAATGGATAGACTTGCCACCTGTCGCTGACGATTGGGATGTTCAATCTTTCACTCAAGGTCTCAACATTCAAAGTTTAGTGGCTTTACAACAGTTGAAGCAACATTTGATTGAATACCCATCTATCACTTGGGCCGATGTGCACAATCGATATCAGTCGAAGATTAGGGTCGAGGATGATCAACTGGGGGTTCCTTCTAGGTATGTTTATCCTATCATACCCGTAGATAGAATCAAGAGGGATATCAACCGGGAACCAAGGTTGAATAGAGATCGATATCAACTGTATAATAGAGACCGTTGGAACAGTCGATCTGGCAAAACTCTGCACGAAACGAAAGAAGAAATGATCGAGGTTTAAGCTCAGTGGACTCATGTTCAAGAACGGCTTCGATAGATCTATGGGACCCAAAGAGGTACCACGATTGTCAGAGTATAACTTTAATATTGATGCAACTGCCATCGTTTTGTCTATCGGGAGCATCAAAGAAACCAAGTGGCCTCGACCTTTGCAAACTGATCCAACACAAAGGGATCCCAACAAAATATGCAAATACCATGGCACGCAAGGCCACAAGACGGAGGACTGTTGATAATTGAGGAATAAGTATCCCGATTATTCAACAACGGTCATCTTTGAGAATTTCTAAGTGACCGAGCTAAGAATCACTTTAGAAATAGGGACTCTAACAAACAAAATGAACAAGGCGAACCCCATCACATCATCCATATGATCATTGGAGGGGTCAATGTTCCTCAAGGTCCATTGATGAAACGCACCAAAGTGTCAATCACAAGAGAAAAACGGACTCGGGATTACTTACCAAATGGGACTCTATCTTTCAATGACTAGGACACAGAAGGAATCATGCAACCTCATAATGATGCACTAGTAATTTTTGTTTTTATGAATAAAACTAGAGTTAAACGTGTGCTAACTAATCTAGGTATCTCGGCCAACATCATTCGGTCGAGGGTCATAGAACAATTCAGCCTACAGGACCAGATCATATATGCGGCCCGAGTGATGAACAAATTCAACATGGCTTGCAAAACTATAAAGGGAGAAATAACGTTCCCGGTAAATGTTGCCGGTACCACCCAGGAAACCAAGTTCTATGTAATCAAGGGGGACATTCGATACAATGCATGTACGGGAGACCATGGATCCACAACATGAGGCTGTACCTTCGACCCTTCACCAGGTATTAAAATTTCCAACACCAGAGGGGATAAAGATGGTTTACGGGGAACAACTGCCGCAAAGGAGATGTTTTTAGTCGATCAAGTAATTCTGATATCTACACTCTCATCGACAAAGGTCTCAGGTTTGAAAGCGAAATAGGAAGCCAAATAGCAATCATCGATGACAGCTTCGACCCAATTAGACAAGCAATGGATTGACGAAGATGATGACTTCGGGGTTCCTCGATCCTTTATCGCCCTCGATGATTCTAAGACTACCAAGTCAACAGTCGAAGAGCTCGAGCAAGTCGTGCTAATCGAACATCTGCCCCATCGAAAGGTATACCTAGGCACGGGGTTAATTCCCGAGCTTAAGAAAAAACTCTTTCAATTTCTTATAACTAATATAAATTGTTTTGCTTGGTCCCATCTCGATATGACAGGGATCCCACCGGAGATCACTACTCACAAACTAAGCTTGAACCTGAAGTTCCACCCGATAAAACAGAAAAGGAGACCCCAGCCCAAGATCTAGCATGCCTTCATTAAGGACGAGGTAACCAAACTCCTTAAAATAGGGTCCATCTGGGAAGTCAAATACCCGGAATGGTTAGCAAATGTAGTAGTAGTCCCTAAGAAAGGGAACAAACTAAAAATGTGTGTAGATTATAATGATTTAAACAAATCATGCCCAAAGATTCTTTCCCTTTGCCTAATATTGATCACATGATCGATGCCATGGCTGGCCGCGAGACTCTCAATTTTATCAATGCCTATTCCGGGTACAACAAAATATGGATGAACCCGAGCGACAAAAAAAACCTCTTTCATCACTAAATATAATACATAAACCCAAACTCTCGAGACAATTGGCCAAATGGGCCATAGAAATCAGCGGGTACGATATTGAATATCAACCCCGACAACCATCAAATCTCATAGTTTGGCAGATTTTGTGGCCAACTTTACACCGTAACTAATACTCGAAGTCGAAAGAGAGTTGTTGATAAACTCGAGAACATCTTTGGGTCTCTA
This sequence comes from Nicotiana sylvestris, assembly GCF_000393655.2. NCBI lineage: Eukaryota > Viridiplantae > Streptophyta > Magnoliopsida > Solanales > Solanaceae > Nicotiana > Nicotiana sylvestris. Next base: position 53,002,279 of record NC_091065.1, read on the forward strand.
GACCCTCTTTATTGATGGTTCCTCGAACGTAGGTACGGACTTGGCATCATACCGAAGCCACCCACAGGCAATATAGTTAGACAATCTATTAGAACTATAAAATTTTCTAAAAACAAGGCCAAATATAAGGCCATGATTACAGGACTCGAACTAGCCAAAGGCTTGGGGGCGTAGGTGATCGAAGCTAAGTGTGACTCCTTTCTTGTAGTGAACCAAGTTAAGAAAATGTTCGAAGTAAGAGATAAGCGAATGAAAATATATCTAGACAAGCTACAAGTAACTATACATCAGTTCAAAGAGTGGACTTTGCAGCACGTGGATCGAGATCAAAGCAGTGAGGCCAATGCCCTCACAAACTTGGGATCATCGGTCGAGGACGACCAGCTCAACTCGGGGGTGATCGTACAACTTATGAGGTCGATTGTAGAAGAAGGTCACACCGAAATAAACTCCACAAGCTTGACTTAGGATTGGATAAACAAATACATTGAGTATTGGACGACCGGAAAACTTCCCTCAGATCCAAAGGAATTGAGGGCCCTCCGCACAAAGGCAGCCCGATTTAGCTTGTCCGAAGACGGAACCTTACTCAGGAGAACGTTCATGGTCCGCTAGCAATATGTTTGGGAACAGGAGATATCGAGTACGTTTTGAGGGAAGTCCATTAAGGCACATGTAGGAACCTCCCAGGTGCCGAATCATTGGTTTGAAAGGTAATCAGAGACAGTTATTACTAGGTCGATATGGAAAAATATGTGAAGGAGTTTGTGCAAATGCGATATATGTCAAAGACATGCTTCGATGATTCATTAACCCAGGGAGCTACTACATTCGGTTTTATCACCGTGGTCGTTCATGAAGTGGGGAATGGACATCGTCAGCCCTCTTCCATCGGCACTAGGTAAGGCTCAATTTGTTTTTTTAATGACTGATTATTTCTCTATGTGGGTTGAAGCACATGCATAACTGAAGATTAGGGAGAAGGAAGTCATCGACTTCATTTGGGACCACATCATATGTCGATTCGAAATACCATCTGAAATTGCAGGTGACAATGGAAAACAGTTTATCGGCAGCAAAGTGACCAAATTTCAATGAAGACCATAAGATTAAAAGAATCTTATCAACACCTTATCACCCTAGTGGGAATGGACAAGCTGAATAGACCAACAAAACCATAATACAAAACCTCAAGAAAAGGTTGACCGATGCCAAGGGGGAATGGAAAGGATCCTGCCTGAAGTTCTTTGGGCGTATCACACAACTTCAAAGTCCAGTACTGGGTCCACCCCGTTCTTATTGGTTTATGGCGCCGAAGCTTTAATACCAATCGAAGTTAGGAGCCAAGTATCAAATTCCACTATGCAAGGAGAGAATCGAATGTCGAGGCCATGAACACAAGCTTAGAGCTATTGGATGAACGACATGAAGCTACCTTTGTTCGGTTGGCTGCTTAAAAGCAACGGAATGAAAAGTATTACAATCGAAGGGCCAACCTTCGATATTTTTATGTCAGGGACTTAATGTTGAGGAAGCTCACATTAAACACCTGAAATCCAGACGAAGGGAAATTGGGTCCAAACTGGGAAGGGCCATACCAGATTCTAGAGATCACAGGGAAAGGGTCCTATAAGCTCTGAATAATGGATGGAGAACAACTACCAAACAAGTGGTACGTAACTCATCTTAACTGATATTACTACTAAGGTACGACCCCATTTCAATTCTTTCTATTTTTTGACTAACACTTGCAGGTTATCGAAAAGGAGCGGCATAAAGCCTTTAGGTCATAAAGCACGCGCTGCACCCTTTTCCCTTGAATCATTTTTGTCCCAATTGGGTTTTTCGGTAAGGTTTTTAACGAGGCAATAGTGGATCGTGCTAACTTAGAATCGAAGGCCGATCACAAATCGGTGTCAAAGACAGCACTAACAGTATATGAGGTTCCTCTACAATCAACCTCGAATACTGGGGGGCATTGCCCTTCTATCAACTTTTTTGCAAGGAAATTACTTCATAATAGTGGGGTCTCGATAGGTGAGATTTGTTGTAAGGGCCAAATGGTCAAACGAACCATGCCCTCATAAATTGCTCGAGCCCCGCCACAAAACATGTATGCATGTGTGATCATGTTTCACAAGAATAAAGAGAAGTATTTTTCCTTGCAATTATCTAATGTCTTAGAAAATCAATTTCTACTCTACAATTCCATACTGTCGATCTGTTATGGAAACGAGCTCAAGGGCCGATTATAACCAGAGTTCGGATGATCACTCCCACACTCGGGGAATGTTGTCCGAAAATAAACTCGAATAAATCAAACTATTGAGTGTCGGGGGTATAAGACCTCTTAGGAAACCCCGGAATTTTAAAGGCCACGGCCATACCCACTCGGGGACAGTTATTTGAGGCAAGCTTGGATAACTTGGGAAAACAAGCTCACTGGGCTATGCCCGAATTAAAAGGCTACGACCACATTAATATGGTTCGGAGACGTCCGAGAACTATAACAAAAAATACACCTTCAAAATATTCATAACCAATTTTAAAGGCTGCCATCGGCAAATTGTGGTTTGAGTTACTTACTTTGGAGAAGGTTCCCTATAACCCCAAACCTCCAAGATGACTCAAATAAAAAATAATGTAAAGGAAATGTTGATCGAACTAACACAACCCAAGCTATTTTATGCTAAGGCATCCCGACCTTTGTGAATTCAAGAAAAAAGCAAAGGAAAAATTCGAAAGCCAAAAATGAATAAAGCCTTGTATATATTTACACAAAGATCTTTACAAAAGCTAAAATGGCTTAATTCGAAAAAATCTACAACGACCAAAATGGCCTCAAAACAATGCAAAAGTAAAACAAAAAATATAAAGGCCTAAATGTACTGGTCTTCATCAGAGGTAGAATCTCCATCCTCGAGATCTTCCCCATCTTCAAACTCACTTAAACTATCTGAGTCTTCCTCGGGAAAGGCCATCTTTCGAGCCCTAGCTTCCTCTACTTTGGTGTTCTCGAGTGTAGCCTGTATATTAAAGCCTTGAGCATGGGATTCCTCGAGGGATTCCCTTCGAGCTTGCCACTTCACATGATCCACCATGCTTTTAGCCTGTGCCTGGATGGCTTCGACGTCTACCTTATACTTGGTCGCATTAGCATTGGCTTTGGTGTTTGCCACGGCCACCTCGGATTTGGTCGCCTCGAGCTCACTGGCCAAGCTTGTTAATTGGGACCGAAGCTCCTCGATTTTCTTAGCTTGCACCTAGGCTTTCTCTCTTACTGCTCCGAGCTGGGACTCAGTCGACTCCAACGCTTCTTGGATGACCTCCTTTTTTGAGGCCAAGATGTCCATATTCTTCTTAAACTATTCATCCTCGGCTCGTATTGCATCTATTTATTTATGAAGATCCCCGATCTGTTCGATCATCTTTCGGACCTATAGAATCAGATCATTAGTCATTATCTCAAATTCTTCTTCACTATTATAAAGCACTCGGAATACTTGTTCGGCAATCTCAGCATACTCATCCTGAGTCGTCACTACATCTGCCTGAAGCTTCTCACTGAGAAGCTTGTAAGTGTCATTTTTCTCAATGGGGTCCCGAACCTTAGCCTCATGCTCCTCCCAGATTCGAAGGAAAGCCTCATGATGCAACACCGAAGCCTACAAGAAAGAAAGAAGATGCTAGAATTACCTATGACTCCAAGTTTAAAAGAGATAATGGAATGACCTTTGAAGTTACCCGATTTAGAGCATGTTAGGCCTCGTTGAACATGCAAGCAGCTCTCACCGCATTAATCAAAGCTTGGTCTTCCTTGGTCACCAAGCACCTAAGATAGCTGGAAATCCACAGGGGAAAGAAAACCCTGACATCCTTCGGTACAGATAACAGTATATTCCGCCTACCGTTGGGGTTAACACTTGGGGCCAAGAATCAGTCCACCAGTTTTGGGCTCGACAAATACCAAGTAGTGCACGGGGACAGTGCTTTCTTCAGCACTGGTAAGTCACCATGCCCGGTGACATTTTCCAAAGAATCAAACTCAACCCCATCCAGGAATCCATGGATTTTGACCTCCTCCTGAGGACCCTTGCAAGAGAGACCTTCCAACATATCCTCCCTCGGAACATCTCCCGCCACTCAAGAAGCCTCACCCCTGGTCTTTTTCTCGACCATCTCATCTTGGATTTCAGTGGGCTCAACTCTTTCTGGCTCGGGAACCTCGAACGAAGCTCCCCCATTAACTTCCTCCAATACGGAGGGCTTTTGTATCGAAGCACCAGCCCACAAACAGTCCCTTAGCCGACGGACTGAGTCCAAGGATAGAGCGATGGTATTCCCCTTGTGTTTATGGGCTTGCCTTTTCTTTGGCTTTTGCTTTTCCAAGTTCGGGAAACTCGTAGCCTCTTTTCTCTTCTTCTCTTTGGCCTGTTTCAGAGCGGGTGGTTGAGGAAGGACTTCTTCTTCGCCAGATGGGTGCCTCATTGTTACATCCTTCCCGAGGCCTACAAAGGAAAAAAGATGAGTAATCTCGAAAAGAATCCCCGAATGATAATCGTCGTAAGAAAGAAGCTTACCATGATTGTGGGCCTCCCATCGACCCTTTGATAATTCCGTCCAAGCACGCTCGAAGTATGGTCACTACGACACCAGGCCCTCGACCCATTACTTGAGATCGGGGACTACCTCCGACACCTGGGTCACAGCTGCAACCCTAAATAATATAGATGAGGAAAGAGGATAGGAGGTAAAACAATAAAATTAAAAAGGCAAAGTACTACTCACAATTCATGTTCCATTTCTTCGGAAATGGCTTGTCTTCAGCAGGGATCAGGTCCAAAGTCCTTATTTGGACAAATCGACCCATCCAACCTCGTTCACGAGAATCATCTATGCTAGAGAACAGGGCCTTGACAGCATGGCAAGCAAGCTTAATCAGAGCTCCTCGATAGAGTCGGGGGACTGTAAAGGTGCATAAGGTGGTCGAGGGGTGAAAGGACATCCCTCAATTTTGCTCACGAAGAATCGGTGGAGAATCACTATTCTCCAGAAGGAAGAATGGATCTGACCGAGTGTCACGTCATACCTCTTGCAGAAGGCAACGATGATAGGGTCTCAGGGACCCAACGTGAAAAGGGTAAGTGTAAACACTTAGGAAACCTTCCCCTGGGTAATGATCGACTTCTCGGGTGAAAGTACCACGACATGCTTATCAACCCAGTGGCACTCCTCTTTAACTTTCTCAAGGAGATTCTTGGTTATCATGTATATGTACCTCGAGACCCGTTCATATCGACCAGGTACTGAAGAGGTTTTTTTCAATCCTAAAATCAATGAAAGTAGGGCACTCTCTCAGAACAATATCCTCAAGGGGAGGTTCCACCGTAGCTCCATCGCCAGCGGGCCATGAAGAAGAGGCGTGTTACATCTCGCATTTTCGTACGTTAAAAGTTTAGCCTTTAGTTAATTGACGTAGACTCGGGGATGAGATCATATTGACATTAACGTATTTATGCTATTTATAATAAGCGATAAAAAAGTGTCATGAAGGATAAAGGGTACACGAATTAAAGAAAACGAATTTTATTGAAAGTGGCCAATTTGGGATAAAATACTGGTTGAGCGATACTACCCGATAATTATGGACTAGTACCATACAAGGTACCATATGGCCGTGATAATATGATATTTATAATGTATAAAGTATATATGAAGTATATTAAAAATAAGTATAATTTTAAGTAACTTGAGACAATTTTTAAATTATGCGGGTAATTGATTAATTACCGCGTAACAGGACATTACTCAGTTAACTAATAAGTGGATAAAGATTTATAACTATCACCACCCGAAACGTGGCAGCTGAACACATAATAAAGAAGTGACTAAGATTCACATTTCCTTATGTGGCCATCTAGGAACAAGGTCTTAATATTGTAAGAGACAAAGTCATGAGAGTTAATAAAGTCTCTGATAAGAACCTTACGTACTTTCCTTCAAAATAGAAAGAAAGAAATTTAAAGATAACTAACACCCATGAATATTAGGGCAAAGGAAACTTGGAAGCCTAATTCTCAAAAGCTTCGTAAAGAAGCAATTTCGTTTAGTGATTTCAAAGAAGCAGAAGCTGATTTGTTCATCAGTTTCAAAACGTAGAAGCTTAATCTGCTTTTTGGGTTCTAAGTTCAATCCATGAAGGTTTCAATGGAATATTATACTGAGTTTTCCCTACTGTAGGTATGTTAAGGTCATCCCTTCTTTCTTCTGGTATGGTCCAAATTATACAAAAGAAACGAGCAAGCGCACAGTTTTCATAAATTACTCTATTCATAAAGATACTAGGGGCGTCTATATTCTTTCCCCATAAGAATTATTATTATCTTCGTTCATGGGTCTCAGAATAATACACAGTTGAAAAAGGTTATCCGGAAGGAATATTGAGATTATTACGTATTTTTCATGCATTTCACCCATTTATACATGTGCATTGACCCATGACTAGATGTCGTTATATATACATATATATGTAAATATATGTATATGGGATATGGGAAAAGGTTACGACATTATATACGCACCACCACCTGATCAACTGGTATATGTTGATAATGTTGTCCATAATGGTTGAAATGATATGATGGGATGCCCTCAGTGGCTTAATGATATTATGTACACCCATACCTATGCATGACATGATATTTATACACATGTGTATGACATTATAAATGTTTCAAAACTTATAAAGTTATTCAGATTTAAAGATGTATTTCTTTAATCCATGTTTCATTTATGTCTTTTACATACTAATTTTCATGCCTTACATACTCAATATATTTTTCGTACTGACGCCCTATTTTACGGGGCCTGCGTTTCATGCCCGCATGTGCAGGTAAGAAAGCTGATGGTCCCCCTTCTTAGGATTCCTGATCAGTGAGAGTTAGCGTGCTCCCCTTGATCCGGAGCTGCTTCTAATTTTGGTACGATACATTGTGTATATATATGTATGGGTATGACACGGATCAGTCCCGTCTTTGTACAGTTATGTTTCTACTAGAGGTCTGTAGACAGTATGTCTAGTTGGGTTGTATGTGGCCTTATCAGCTTTTAGTTTTGGATTTATAGTTGTCTATAGCAGCCTTGCCGATTCGCACACTATATTCTGCATGTATATGTATATATGTCTTGTTGGCGGGTTTCCTACATTGTTATTTTTGTAATTCAGCAGATGTTATTAATGTTCATATCTTAGATGCATGCTTAGGTGTGCTTGACAGGTAGGACTTAGGCACCCATCGCGGCCTATCGGTTTGGGTCATGACAAAAGTGGTATCAGAGCAGTTCTGTCCTAGGATTGTCTACAGACTGTGTCTAGTAGAGTCTTGTTTATGGGTGTGTTGTGCACCACACTTATTGACAAGAGGCTACAGGACATATAGGATTTTATCCTCTCTTCTTATCTTAGATCGTGCGATATAAGCATTTATGTTCCTAATGATGTGTTACATTTTTAGTGATGCCTCCAAAGACTTCAGTCGCTAGCACGGGTCAAAAGTCTACGACGGTGTTAGAAAGAGATATAAGTTATAATATGGATTCAGACCCATCATAGATCATGGGTTCTATTGAGGAGGATCCATCCAAGGATCCATATGAGTCATTCATTCGAGCTATTTCGACCACTCCAGTAGTAGATGGGGTGTGACGACCCGGCTAGTTGTTTCATGAGTTACAGCTCCGTTTCCCCCATTTCTACTTCTTTATGCTTCGTTATCTGTGTTTTGTCGTATCGGTTTGGCCTGACCAGTCCGGAATGAGTTTGGTGAAGTTTGAGACACTTAGTCTCTTTTAAGGGAGTTTAAGTTGGAAAAGTCAACCAGATGTTGACCTACGTGTTAGAGGGCTCATATGTGAGTTTCGATGGTTCGGTTAGATTTGGGAGGTGATTTATGACTTAGGAGTGCGATCAGAATGGGTTTTTGGAGGTACGGAGTAGAATTAGGCTTAAATTGGCGAAGTTGATATTTTGGCGATTTTCGGTTGATAGGAGAGATTTTGGTATAGGGGTCGGAATGGAATTCCGAGAGTTGCAGTAGCTCCTTCGTGTCATTTGGGATGAGTGTGTAAATTTTCAGGTCATTCGGACGTGGTTTGGTTGGGTTTTTGATCAAAAGCGTATTTTGGAAGATTTTCAGAAACTTAGGCTTGAATCTGAGGTGTTTTAATTGATTTAATGTTGTTTGAAGTGTTTTGATGATTGGAACAAGTTTGTCTAAGGTATTGGGTTATGTTTGTGCTTTTGGTTGATTTTTGGTATTTTTCGATTGTTTTCGCTTGGGCTTCATTTCCTTAGCTTACTTTGACGTCCTCGTTCTAATTTTGGATAGATTTGACGCGCGTGGAGGTCGATTCGAGGGGCAAAGGCATCGTGGAGTAGTATATCACCGATTTGAGGTAAGTAACCATTGTAAATCTGGAATTGAGGGTACAAAACCCCGGTATTTGACTTGTCTTGATGAACGCGGTGACGCACATGCTAGGTGACGAGCGTGTGGGCGTACACCGATAGGGATTGTGAATTGGTCCATCCCGTAGCGACTATTAAGGCACGTATTTGATTTGGAAATGTTATATTATTCCATATTTTGGATATTTATATTGTAATATGGGTTGTATGCCATGTTTGGAATCCTGTGCCGACCTGTAGCAATCCTTAAGGGCATTTTGACTATTATTCCTCACTATTACTTGCTAAAAATGTATCCTCAGTCATGTCTTACCTGTTTAAATGTTTAAAACTAGTTTTATCTTTCCACTTTTAATTATGAGGACTGTTTGAGCTAAGTTCCCTCATATCTATTATTGTGCACGAGAGACTGTGAGGTTAATAACTGAGAGAGGTTGAGAACCTAATAGTGAGGATATGATATGTATCTATTATGGATTGAGATGCACACCGCAACGATATATATACTGGATCGGGCTGTACATCGCAGCGATATATATATTAGATCGGACTGCGCGCCGCAGCAATATGATGCTTGGGCTGTAGGAGCCCCTTCGGAGTCTGTACACCCCCAGTGAGCGTAGTCGACTATAAATTACAGATCGGCTGCACGCCGCAGTGGTTACTATGATTTCTATTATTATGAGATACTAATGAGCTGAGTGCTGAGAGTGAGTACTGTGTGACGAGAATCGAGTCACGAGTGACTGAGAGGCTGCCCGAGGGGCCATATTCTGAGTGATTCCTTGCCCGAGAGGCCTTGTTATAATGTTTTCACTGATTTCACTCTTCGTTTAAATAAGCCACTATTAGATATATCGCTAAGTATTTGATTCCAAATGTTTAAACTGGAAATGTGATTTTATAACGAAAACTGAATTTAAGTTGTAAAAATGACCTGATATTCTGTTGATTATCTAGTTATGTCCTTTTGAACAGCTCGTCACTGCTTTCAGTCTTTATTTACTCTAGTTACTTACTGAGTTGGCGTACTCATGTTACTCCCTGCACCTTGTGTGCAGATCCAGGTGCCCGAGCGGCCGAGTGAGGGCTTTCAGCTATTTCAGTATTTGACAGAGACTTTGAGGTAGCTGCATGGCATCCGCAGCCCTGTTCTCTCCCTCTTATCTTATTATCTTTCCGCATTTCCTAGACTATTGATGTATTAGGTATTCAGACTTGTATTAGAGGTTCTAAACTCGTGACACCAGATTGTTGGGGATGTGTAGTTATTGTTATTTTTGACCTTCCGCATATTTTTGTTGTTTAACGCTTATAATGACTTCAATATTTAAAACTTGTGTTAGAAAATGGCTTAAATGTTAAAGGAAAAGGGGTCGTGGTTAGTTGATTGGTTGGCTTGCCTAGTAATGTGATAGGCGCCATCACGACCGGTATTTGGGGTCGTGACACGTTGGTATTAGAGCCTAGGTTACATAGGTCTCACGAGTCATGAGCCAGTTTAGTAGAGTCTCGTGGATCGGTATGGAGACATCTATATTTATCCTCGAGAGGCTGCAAAACCTTAGGAAAAGCTTCATATTCTTGAAATTCTTGTCATGTGAACTTGTTGATCCGAGTACTAAACTCCTGTTACTCCATTTACTTACAGATGGAGAGGACATGTGATACCGGGTGGGGTGCCAGTTCCACGAGCTGGGGCTACTAGAGGCCTAGGTCGCAGTCAAGGCCATGGTAGGGGCGGAGCAGCTAGAGCAGCACCGACAGATCCACCAGCTACCCCAGTTCCGGATCAGGTCCCAGTTGTGGATGCTACAACAGCACTAGCCCAGGCATTAGTTATGCCTATTGTGATTCCAGGCCTTTAGGAGGCTTTAGATCAGATCTTATCAGTGTGTACTGGTTTGGCTCAGGCGGTCTCAGTTACTACGACCGCAGCTACTTCTTAGGCAGGGGGAGGCACCCAGACTCCCGTTGCTCACACACCTAAGCAAGTTGCGCAGGCACTCCAGACACCGGGGGCACCTCCAGCCCAGCCGGTTGCACCAGCTCAAGAGTTTGTGGTACCAGTTATGCTGGATGATGAGCACCGCTGACTTGAGAGGTTTGGTAGACTCCAGCCTCCATTCAACGGTGCAGAGGACGAGGATGCCCAGGGTTTCTTGGATAAGTGCCAACGGATGCTTCTTATATCAGGGATTCTTAAGACTAGTGGTGTAGCACTTACTACCTTTCAGTTTTTTAGGGTTGCCTTCACTTGGTGGGAGGCATATGAGAGGCGTAGGTCTATTGGTGTAGTGCCCCTTACTTGGCAGCAGTTCTCTATTCTCTTCCTGGAGAAGTATGTACCACAGTCGCGCCAAGAGGAGCTGTGCAGGCAGTTTGAGCAGCTGCGTTAGGGGGAGATGACGGTGACACAGTATGAGATGCGGTTCTTTGAGTTAGCCTGTCATGCGGTTTGGATGGTTCCCACAGACCGAGAGAGGATCAGAAGGTTTGTTGATGGCCTCACGCACCAGCTTTTGATTCTCATGACTAGGGAGAGGTTGACAGGTGCTACCTTCGAGGAGGTTGTTGATATCGCCCGCGAGATTGAGGTTCGCCGACAGGAGCGAGAGGGGAGGGAGACCAAGAGGCCTCGGGGATCTAGTAGATTTAGTAGTGCTCATTCGAGGGGTCAGTTCCAGTAGGGCAGAGGTCGTTCATTCAGGAAGGCTCATTCAGCTCGCCCAGGTTGCCGTGGAGCATCATCAGGTCATAGCTTTTATAGTTCTCATCAGGGTCACTCATCACTTAGTGCACTTCCAGGTCAGAGCTCGTCTCGTGCTCCATCAGTCCAGGGTTCTTCCATACCAGGTCCTTCTACTGGTCATTCTGGTGCCATGAGTTCCCTTTTGTCCCCATCTCCAGCACCGGGGAGTTGTTATGAGTGTGGAGAGTTTGGACATATAAGGAGGCAGTGTCCTCATCTTCATGATGGTCAGTCTTAGAAGAGGGGTCAACCCTCAACTTCTGTTCCAGTTACTCATCACCCGCCCAGCCAGCTAGGGGTGTAAGTCAGGCAGCTAGGGGCCTCCCTAGAGGGGGAGGTCGATCAGGTGGTGGGCAGGCTCGTTTTTATGCCCTTCCAGGCAGACTAGATGCTGCCGCTTCAGATGCCATGATTTCAGGTATTTTTTCAGTCTGCCACAGAGATGCCTCTGTATTATTTGACTCCGGTTCCACCTTTTCTTATGGGTCATCATACTTTGCCCATTATTTGGATATGCCCCGTAAGTATCTTGTTTTACCTGTTCATGTATCTACTTCGGTGGGTGATACTGTTGTTGTAGACCGTATGTATCAGTCATGTGTGGTAACTATTGGGGGTTTAGAGACCTGAGTGGATCTTTTACTATTATGTATGGTGGATTTCAATATTATTTTGGGCATGGACTGGCTATCTCCATGTCGTACTATTCTGGACTGTCATACTAAGACAGTCACATTAGCTATACTGGGTATGCCATGGATTGAGTGGCGAGGCTTGACCAATTATGTTCCCAGCAGAGTGATCTCATTCTTGAACGACCAACGTATGGTTGGGAAGGGATGCCTTTCGTATCTAGCCTTCGTGAGGGATGTTGGAGCTGAGGCACCCAGTATTGATTCTGTCCCAATTATGAGGAATTTTCCAAATGTGTTTCCTGCAGACCTGTCGGGCATGCCATCGGACAAGGATATTGATTTTGATATTGATCTGGTGCCGGGCACTTAGCCCATTTCTATTTTGCCATATCGTATGACACCAACAGAGTTGAAGGAGTTAAAGGAGTATCTTTAGGAACTCCTTGATAAGGGATTTATTCGACCTAGTGTGTCACCTTGGGGTGCGCTGGTTCTATTTGTGAAGAAGAATAATGGTACTATGAGAATGTGCATTGATTATAGGAAATTGAATAAAGTAACAATTAAGAACAAGTATCCTTTACCTCGCATTGATGATTTATTCGACCAGCTTTAGGGAGCGAGAGTGTTCTCCAAGATTGATCTCCGTTCGGCTATCAAGAGTTGAAGATCAGGGATTCAAATATTCTTAAGACAGCTTTCAAGACCCGTATGGTCATTATGAGTTCTTGGTGATGTCTTTTGGGCTGACAAATGCCCCATCATCATTCATGCATTTTGAACAATGTGTTCCGACCTTATCTTGATTCATTTATCATAATCTTCATTGATGATATTCTGGTGTATTCGTGTAGTCAAGAGGAGCACGCGGAGCATTTGAGAGTTGTGTTACAGAGATTGAGGGAGGAGAAACTTTATGCAAAATTCTCCAAATGTGAGTTCTGGCTCAGTTCAGTGGCTTTCTTGGGGCACGTGGTGTCCAACGACGATATTCAGGTTGATCCGAAGAAGGTAGAGGTGGTTCAGAGTTGGCCTAGACCATCCTCAGCTATAGAGATTCGTAGCTTTCTCGGTTTGACAGGATATTATTGTTGGTTTGTTCAGGGATTCTTATCTATCGCATCGCCCTTGACCAAGTTGACTCAGAAGGGTGCTTCATTTGTATGGTCGAATGTGTGTGAGGAGAGATTTCAGAAGCTCAAGACAGCTTTGACCACAGCTCAAGTGTTGGTTTTACCAGCAACTTCAGGTTCGTATACCATGTATTATGACGCTTCGAGAGTTGGGATTGGTTGTGTGTTAATGCAAGAGGGTAGAGTTATTGCTTATGCTTCTCGTCAGTTGAATCCCCATGAGACGAACTACCCCATTCATGATTTGGAGTTGGCTGCCATAGTTCACTGATTCATCGCAGTCTTCAGCATTTGTTCAAGCAAAAGGATCTTAATTTGAGGCAGTGTAGATGGTTGGAGTTGCTTAAGAATTATGATATCACTATATTGTACCATCTGGGAAAGGCCAACATGGTAGCTGATGCTTTGAGCTGAAAGGCAATGAGTATGGGGAGTTTGACATATATTCTAGTTGGGAAGAGACCTCTTGTAGTTGATGTTCAGGCCTTGGCTAATCGGTTCGTGAGGTTAGATGTTTCGGAGCCCAGTCAGGTGTTGGCTTGTGTGATTTCTCGGGTTGGGATCCATATGATGATTCAGTGTTGGCCTTGGGTGATGTTTCAGAGAGCGCCAGTATGATGATCCGTATTTGCTTGTACTTAGAGATAGAGTTCAGTATGATGATGCTAGATATGTGACCATTGGTGATGAAGGGGTGTTGAGGATGCGGGTCCGAATTTGCGTGCCCAATATGGATGGGCTTCGGGAGTTGATTCTGGAGGAGGCCCATAACTGGCGGTATTCTATTTATCTGGGTGCCATGAAGATGTATCAGGATTTGAGGCAGCACTATTGGTGGAGAAGAATGAAGAAAGACATTGTGGGATTTGTAGCTTGGTGTCTCAATTGTCAGCAGGTGAAATATGAGCATCAGAGACCGGGTGGCTTGCTTCAGCAGATGGATATTCCCGAGTGGAAGTAGGAGAGAATCACTATGGACTTTGTTGTTGGGCTTCCACGGACTTTGAGGAAGTTCGATGCTATTTGGGTGATTGTGGATGCTGACCAAGTCCGCGCACTTCATTCCCATGTGTACTACCTATTTTTCAGAGCGGTTGGTAGGAATCTATATCCGGGAGATCGTTCGTTTGCATGGTGTCCCAGTTTCCATCATTTCAGATAGGGGCACTCAGTTTACTTTGAATTTTTGAGTTGAGCACAACTTTTCACCCTCAGACGGACGGACAGTCCGAGCGCACTATTCAGATATTAGAGGATATGTTGTGTGCTTGTGTCATTGATTTCGGAGGGTCATGGGATTAGTTTCTACTTCTTGTAGAGTTTTCCTATAACAATAGCTAGCAGTCGAGTATTCAGATAGCTCCATATGAGGCTTTGTATGGGAGGCTGTGTAGATCTCCAGTTGGTTGGTTTGAGCCCGATGAGGCAAGGCTATTGGGGACTGGTTTGGTGCAGGATGCTTTGGAGAAGGTGAAGGTCATTCAGGAGAGGCTTCGTACAGTGCAGTCGAGGCAAAAGAGTTATGCTGATAGGAAGGTTCGAGATGTGTCCTACATGGTTGGCGAGAAGGTTCTATTGAAGGTTTCACCCATGAAGGGTGTTATGATATTCGGAAAGAAAGGGAAATTGAGTCATCAGTTCATTGGGCCTTTTGAGGTGCTTCGGAGGATTGGGGAGGTGGCTTATGAGCTTGCTTTTCCACCCAGCTTGGCGAGTGTACATCCAATATTTCATGTTTCTATGCTCTGAAAGTATATTGGGGATCCGTTTCATGTTTTGGATCTCAGCACGGTTCAGTTAGATGATGATTTGACCTATGATGTGGAGCCAGTAGCTATTTTGGGTTGTCAGGTTCGGAAGTAGAGGTCAAAGGATATAACTTTGGTGAAAGTGCAGTGGATAGGTCGGCCCGTGGAGGAGGCTACCTGGGAGACCGAGCGGGAGACGCGGAGCAGATATCCCCACCTATTTGAGGCCTCAGGTATGTTTCTTGACTCGTTCGAGGACGAACATTTGTTTATGTTGGGAAGGATGTGACGACCCGGCCAGTTGTCTCATGAGTTACCGCTCCATTTCCCCCATTTCTACTTCTTTATGCTTTGTTATCCGTGTTTTGTGGTATTGGGTTGGCCGGATCGAGTCTGGAATGATTTTGGTAAAGTTTGAGACATTTAGTCTCTTTTAAGGGAGTTTAAGTTGGAAAAGTCAACCGGATATTGACCTATGTGTTAAAGGGATCGGATGTGAGTTCTGATGGTTCGGTTAGTATCGGGAGGTGATTTATGACTTAGGAGTGCGATCAGAATGGGTTTTGGAGGTACGGAGTAGAATTAGGCTTGAATTGGCGAAGTTGATATTTTGGCGATTTTCGGTTGATAGGCGAGATTTTGATATTGGGGTCGGAATGGAAGTCCAAGAGTTGCAGTAGCTCCATCGTGTCATTTGGGAGGTGTGTGTAAATTTTCAGGTCATTCGGACGTGGTTTGGTTGGGGTTTTGATCAAAAGCGTATTTCGGAAGATTTTAGAAACTTAGGCTTGAATCTGAGGTGTTTTAATTGATTTGATGTTGTTTGAAGTGTTTTAATGATTGGAACAAGTTTGTATAAGGTGTTGGTTATGTTTGTTCTTTTGGTCGAGGTACCAGGGGCCTCGGGGTGATTTCAGAAGGTTAACGAAAAAGGTTTGAGACTTGTGGAAGTGCAGAAACTTTGCTGCCTCTGGTGTTTTCGCACCTGCGGTTTGGGGACCGCAGGTGCGGCGCCGCACGTGCGGAAGATGAATCGCAGAAGCAGAGTGTTGAGATATTTTAGGAACCGCAGATGCGGCGTGGGATCGCGCCTGCGGACTCGTAGGTGCGGATGGACTATCGCAGATGCAAGTTTGAGACTTTAAGTGATTTCCGTAGAAGCGGAGGCATGACCGCAAATGCGGTACCGCGGAAGCGGTTGGAGAGTCTCAAATGCGAAAATGTCTGGGCAGAACATATAAGTTATTCCATTTCGTGAAATTGAGTTACTTCACCATTTTTGGACTTCGGCTTGGAGCTTTTTGGGCGATTTGGAAGAGGGATTTCAAGGGAACTTCATAAGGTAAAGATTTTTGGACCTAAAACACATTTCTATGGTAGTATTTCATAGATTAAGGCTGTAATTAAGAGAATTAAAGGGGCTAAAAATGGAGGATTAGGGCTTGAGTTTAAAAGGCCTTAAATTGAGCATTTGAGGGGTCATTTGGACTCCGATTTTAGTGTTCTTGAGATGCATAGACTCGTGGGGAGACGAGGAATCTATTGATGTAAAAATTTCTAAATTTCGAGAAGTGGGCCCGGGGTTCGGGTTTTGGTAATTTCGGGATTTTTTGTATTTTTTCGATTGTTTTCGCTTGGGCTTCATTCCCTTGGCATATTTTCACGTCCTCATTCTGATTTTGGATGGATTTGCCGCGCGTGAAGGCCGATTCGAGGGGCAAAGGCGTCGCGGAGTAGTATTTCACCGTTTTGAGGTAAGTAACCATTGTAAATCTGGAATTGAGGGTTCAAAACCCCGGCATTTGACTTGTCTTGATAAACGCGGTGACGCACATGCTAGGTGACGAGCGTGTGGGCGTGCACCGGTAGGGATTGTGACTTGGTCCGTCCCGTAGCAACTATTAAGCCACGTATTTGATTTGGAAACAATATTATTCCGTATTTTGGATTTTTATACTTTATTATGGGCTGTATACCATGTTTGGGGCCTTGTGCCGACCTGTAGAAACCCTTAGGGGCATTTTTACTATTTTTCCTCACTATTACTTGCTAAAAACATATCCTCAGTCATGTCTTACCTATTTAAATGTTTAAAACTGGTTTTATCTTTCCACTTCTAATTGTGAGGACTATTTGGGTTGAGTTCCCTAATATCTATTGTTGTGCCCGAGAGGCTATGAGGTTAATGACTGAGAGAGGTTGAGAACCTAATAGTGAGGATATGATATGTATATATACTGGATCGGGCTGCACGCCACAGTGATATATATACTAGATTGGGTTGCACACCGCAGCGATATGTATATTGGATCGGGTTGCGCGCCGTAGCAATATGACGCTTGGGATGTAGGAGCCCCTCCGGAGTCTGTACACCCAAGTGAGCGTAGTTGACAATAAATTATGGATCAGGATGCAAGTCGCAACGGTTACTATGATTTCTATTATTATGAGATACTAATGAGCCGAGTACTGAGAGTGAGTACTGTGTGACGAGAGTCGAGTCACGAGCGACTGAGAGGCTGCCCGAGGGGCTATATTCTGTATGATTCCTTGCCCGAGAGGCCTTGTTATGATGTTTTCACTGATTTCACTCTTCTTTTAACTAAGCCTCTGTTAGATATACCGTTAAGTATTTGATTCCAAATGTTTAAACTGGAAATGTGTTTTATAACAAAAACTGAATTTAAGCTGTAAAGATGACCTGATATTCTATTGATTATCCAGTTATGTATTTTTGAACTGCTCGTCACTGCTTTCAGTCCTTATTTACTCTAGTTATCTACTGAGTTGGCGTACTCATGTTACTCCCTTCACCTTGTGTGCAGATCTAGGAGCCCGAGTGGCCGAGTGAGGGATTTCAGCTATTTCAGTATTTGACAGAGACTTGGAGGTAGCTGCATGGCGTCCGCAGCCCTGTTCTCTACCTCTTATCTTATTATCTTTCCGCATTTCCTAGACTATTGATGTATTAGGTATTCAGACTTGTATTAGAGGCTCTAGACTCGTGATACCAGATTGTTGGGGTTGTGTAGTTATTGCTATTTTTGACCTTCCGCATATTTTTTTTGTTTAACGCTTATAATGACTTCAGTATTTAAAACTTGTGTTAGAAAATGGCTTAAATGTTAAAGGAAAAGGGGTTGTGGTTAGTTGATTGGTTGGCTTACCTAGTAATGTGATAGGCGCCATCACGACCAGTATTTGGGGTCGTGACATGGGGTGAGAGGAGTTCTGACCTCACTAAGGCTCTTAGTTTCACAGCCCGTTGATCAGGGTATGAGGGGAGTAGTGCATGGATTGGCACAGCTGGGATTCCCTTAGGCTCAAAACTATGTCAAGATATTTGAGGACACCAGCTCTTTTGAGGTTTTGGATAGCCCACAGTCTTGGGAGTCCGCCAATCAAGGTTCGTCAGTATATGTTATGGGATACACAGAGGAAAAAGATAGTAGTCGAGCCAAGAGGAGGAAGGTAACTGATAAGGACATGAAGATTCCGCTTTGAAGTGTGTCCAATCGAGGTTCTTATATAGGACGAGGCAAGGACCTTCTACTATAGACTTCCTCCAAGTATTAGTTTTTGGTTGGTAAGTTTCACCTCTTCTTGGAATATTACCAAGTTAGGGTTCTAAATGTGTTAGGTTGTTTTATGAGGATGTAGGGAGCCCCGTCCCGACTTGTATATATTATGGTTATGCCTACTTAGAGGTTTTGTAGACAGTATCCTATATATAGTTTTGGGTATGATATGTTTACGGCCTAGTCGACCCCTATTTGTATAAACCTTTTTCTAAATTAGTTATGCAAGTTATGCCTTAATATTGTTACTTATATATACGGATGTCGCTGTAATGGTCCATGATAGATTTGATAATAAACAAGGATAAGGTACGTAGTGTTCGGTTGGGTAGAACTTAATATTATAATAGGTATGGATTGGTTGGCTTTTTTTATGCTAACATCAAGTATAGGTCAAGGATGGTTTGATTTCAGTCCCCAGGAGAGCCTGTTTTAGAATGGAAAGGTAATATGGCATCACCAAGAGGTAAATTTATCTCCTATCTCAAGGCAAGGAAGATGGTCATAAAGGACTATATTTATCACTTAATTCAGGTTTGGGATGTGGAATTAGAGTTATCAACCATTCAGTCCTTCCATGGTGTTGGTTAATGAGTTTCCTGATGTTTTTCCTAATGAACTTTAGGGTCTCCCGCCATAGCAAAAAGTTGAGTTTGATATTGACCTACTACCAGATGCTTACCCAATATCTATTCCTCCCTATAGAATGGCCCCCGCAAAGATGAAAGAGTTAAAAGAATAATTAAAGGACTTACTTGAAAAAGGCTTTATTAGGACTAGTACGTCACCGTGGGGAGCACCTGTGCTGTTTGTGAGAAAGAAAGATGATTCCTTACGAATTTATATTGATTATAGGCAACTGAATAAGGTGACGATCACGAATAACTACCCACTCCTGAGAATTGATGATTTATTTGATTAGTTGCAAGGTACCAAATGACAACTATGTATACGGTTGAAATTAGGTATGCCTGATTTCGTAGGCTCGGGGAGATGCTTCGAGACAAAGCTCAAAACAGACCTAGCTCGAGCCTGATAGTTGAGTATAGAACTTGAAGATCGAAGTGCTCGATGAAAATCAAAGCCGAGTATGACTAACCTCAAGATAATATCGTTATGGTTTAATAACAGAAAGAGCGAGATTCCCGCAACATCTCGAAGATCCCGGCGTAAATTCTGGAACGAATATGTACTTGGCGGTTAGACAACTGTCCAATAAGATTCCTTACTGTAATTAGAAGCGTACCTTATTTAGGACCACCTACTATATAAAGGGGAGCTCATTCATTTGTAATACACGATTCATTGACAAAGAAATATACATTCTACATTTTCTTGCTTAATACTAATCAGAGTTGCCTTACAATTTTGTTGTTCTTGCTAACCTACCTCGAGGTCACTATAACTCGAGGTCAAGATTTGGTTCGCACACTAGTTTGACTTTCTTTATTTCTTCAATTTAGACATTTAATTCCTACTTTATCAATTGGTATTAGACTAAATCATATATCTTTAAAACCATAATATAAGTTTAATTGTTACTCAGATTTTAGGGTAAACAGTTTGGCGCCCACTGTGGGCTAAGGATAATACTGATTGTTTCAGTAGTGATTCTGATAACACATGTTATTTTCATAGTTGTTCATGTCAAGAATTTTTGTTCTCAGGATAAAACATGTCAAACTCATAAAACACACCCATCCAGGAGCCGGTGTACCACCGATTAACCATTGGAAAGTGCTGACTGCCGATCCAGTCGATGTCAGTTTGCGCATTGCCTTGAACGCGGACTTAGGCGCAAACCCCGGAGAGAGTGTGCGTACGGAAAACCGATCTAGTGGCCAAGGAACACAGGGTGTAGGAGATAAGGGAATTAGTCTCTAGGTAATATTCGAGATGGTACAGGCTCAAGAGGCCGTTATTGATCAACTTCATAGTCAACATAGAACTCCGAGTATGGTCAAGCCGGAAATCACTCGTCGTACTGAACTAGTGCCAGAAAGGACAAATGGTAATAGACCAGAGACTAATCTTACAATTATGAAAACACTCGAGGAGCTCACCAAAAGAATTGAGTCGGGAGAAAAGAAAATCGAAAATAATGACAAAAAAGAGGTAACATACAACTCCCGAGTTGATACGATACCGGGGGCACCCCCGATCTTAAAGGGTTTGGATTCAAAAAAGTACGTGCAATAGCCTTATACTTAGAGTGTGACTCAAAAGCCCATTCCAAAGAAGTTCTGTATGCTATTATACCGAAATACAACGCGACCACTAATCCTAATGAACATATCACTACGTACACATGCGGGATAAAGGGAAATGACTTAGAAGATGATGAGATCGAGTTCGTTTTGTTGATTTTTTTTTGGGGAAACTCTATCAAAGGGAACAATGATTTGATATCACAACTTGCCACCGAATTCCATCGATTCATTTGCAATGTTAGCAGATTCTTTTGTTAAGGCACACACCGGAGCCATAAAGGTCGCAACAAGAAAATCAGACGTTTTTAACATAAGACAAAAGGATAACGAAATTCTAAGAGAGTTCGTATCACGATTTCAAATGGAGATCATGGAATTACCACCGGTCATAGATGATTAGGCCGTTCAAGCTTTCACCCAGGGGTCGAACGAGCGGAGTTCGATAGCATCACGACATTTGAAGCAAAATTTGGTTGAGTATCCAACTTTTACTTGGGAAGACGTACACAATCGATATCAATCAAAAATCAGGGTCGAGGACAACCATTAAGAGCCCCCTCCGGTTCAGTACATCCAAACAGGTTGGTAGTTAAAGCCCCGAGGGACATCGATAGAGAGACAAGGTCGAACGGAGAATGATATTAGCCGTATATCTCAGATCGAAGAAACTCTTGCTCAGGATGCAATCCTACTCAGAATGATTGAGGACAAAATTCTCCGGGACTTATGAGCAAGAGTGGTTTTGATAAGCACGCCGATCCCGTAGAGGTACATCGATTATCAGAGTATAACTTTAGCGTCGATGCATCAGGCATTGTTTCAGCAATTGGAAGGATCAAATATACTAGGTGGCCCAGACCCATACAATCAGATCCTTCCTAAAGAAACCGAAATTGGATGTGCAAGTATCATGGTATGCATGGTTACAAGATTGTGGATAGCAAAAAATTAAGGGAGGAGGTAGCTCATCTATTCAACGAGGTCCACCTTCGAGAGTTCCTTAGCGATCGAGCCAAGAACCATTTTAGAGACAGGGATGCCAACAGGAAAATGAATAGGAAGAACCACAACATGTCATTCATATGATCGTCGGTGGGGCCGATATTCCACAAGGGCCCATATTCAAACACACAAAGGTATCTATTACTAGGGAGAAGCAGACCCGAGATTATGTGCCCGAGGGCTCCTTATCATTCAACGACGAAGAAGTAGAAGGCATTTCTCAACTACACAATAACGCTCTGGTAATTTCTATCTTATTAGATAAAGTTCAAGTTAAGTGTGTTTTAGTGGATCCATGTCGTTCGGCGAATATCATCCGATCAAGGGTCGTGGAGCAACTTGGCCTATAAGATCAAATTGTGCCCGCAGCTCGGTTCTTAAATGGCTTCAACATGGCTAGTGAAAAAACTAAAGGTGATATTATTCTACCAGTGAACGTGGATGGAACCATTAAAGATACCAAATTCCACGTGATCGAGGGCGACATGAGATACAATGCCCTATTTGGAAGGCCCTAGATTCACAACATGAGTGTGGTTCCTTCAACTCTCCACCAAATGATAAAATTCCCAACTTCGTATGGAGTGAAAACAGTGTTCGGGGAGCAGCATGCGACAAAGGAAATATTTATAGTTGATGAGGTTATACCGATATCGACATTATCAACTCCGGAAAGGTCAAGTATCAAAGGTAGACAAGAAACCAAATAGCAATCACAGCCACCAGCCTCGACTGAATCGGGAAAGCAGGAGATAAAAGAAAAAGAGAATGATTTTTTGACTCCTCAAACCTTTATTGTTCCCAAAACTCCGACGCTACCAAATCAACTATCAAGGAGCTGGAACAGGTCATATTGATCGAGCATCTACCCGAGCGGAAGTTATACCTGGGAACGATTTAACCCCCAAACTCAGGAAAAAGCTTGTTCAATTTCTTATCGATAACATAGATTGTTTTTCTTGGTCCCATTTAGACATGACAGGAATCCCATCGGAGATAACCACGCATCGGCTAAGCCTCGACCCTAGGTACAAACCAATGAAACAAAAGAGAATGCCCCAGTCTGAGGTAAAGCATGCATTCATAAAGGATGAGGTAACTAAACTTCTCAAAATAAGGTCCATTCGGGAGGTAAAATACCCCGAATGGTTAGCCAATATAGTTGTAGTCCCTAAAAACGAACAAAATTAGAATGTGTGTAGATTACATGGATTTGAACAAGGCTATCACACACCGAGCCTGGGGCGAGACCGGCACCCAGTGCCTCACATATCGTTGTATACCACTTGCGACTAATAGACTCTGAACATGTAATGTCATACTTTGGCCATGTGCCACATTAAAAAATAATGTGCGATGCAAAATATAAGACTGGATAGAGACTAATGCTGACTAAATGTTGACATAAAGCTGGACCGGCAAGGCCGTCATAATTACTAGAACTGACAAGCTAACAAAATGTATGTATAAGGCCTACAAGCCCAACATACTGCACTAACTGACAGGATATGTCTACAAGCCTCTACTGATAGATGTACGGTGATCGGAACAGGTCCCCAACCTACCCTTAACCTATCTACATATATGCACAAGATTTACACCAAATTGCTAGACCTGGCAACTCTAAAATACGGGGAGCTTACCGATAAGGCTGAACTCGGGCAAACACCTACTGATGAGGTCTACTCGTCTGTATGTCCGAACCTGCACACATGAAATAAAGCTCCCCTAGAAAGGGATGTTAATACGAAATAATGTACCGATTATGTAAAGCAATATATTGAAAGCTGAAACTGAACTGATAACTTGAACATATGCTTAGCTGCTCAAACTGACTCAATTCTCTCAATATAATAAGTAAAATAGTTGTCCGGCCCTATAAGGCTCGGTATATATATATATATATATATATATATATATATATATATATATAACTGCTCTACTGTAGTAGGATCGCTCATAGGTTCTCAGCCATACTAGGCTCTATATCTCGGCCAACTGGGCTCTCTCATAGGCGCTCGGCCATAGTAGGCTCGGTTTATAACTTACCATCTTATTAGAGGTTGCCCAATAGGGGCCTGCCCATCGATTATGGCTCGATGGTAATAAAAATACTTTAATACAGTATATACAAATTCTCTGCTCTCTTGACTAGAAGAAGGAAATACTCAATTAAATATGAAGTCCCGATAAGGAGAATATTGTAACTTACAAAACTAGGAAAATATACGTAACTTGCGAAACTAGCAAAATATATGTAAATTCCGAGATATGTGGGGTCTTGTTTATAGATGTGTGGTGTACCACATTTTATAAGCAGGGGACTACAGAGTATTTTGGAGTTGGTTACCCTTCTTTCAAATCTAAGTCGTGCTGTAGAACTAAGTTATAGGAAATTTGAGTTAAACTTACGTGTTGGCGTTTACATGCAGATGACAGTAACTAGGAAGACTACGACTAGATAGAGGAGAGAGACAGCAGTAGGTGAGGGGACTAGCAGGGTACCCCCAATAGATGGGGCCCAATCGGAGACCCAAGGCGAGACCTATGCCAAGCCATTACCAGCTCCTCCGCCACTTGAGGAGATTCCTAGGGAGATCGCACATCCAGTTCCCCTCCGCTTCCATCAGATCAGGGCTTGAGAAATGCGGTGCATATGTTGGCACAGTTGGTAGCTACCCAACAACAGACTAGGGAATCCGCTAGTACAGGACCTTCCAATGGATCTGGGAGTTCAAGGGTCCGAGAGTTTATTTCTTTGAGTCCCCCAAAGTTCACGGGGACTAATCAGAGGGAGGACCCCCAGGATTTTGTAGATCAGCTTTACAGGATCTTTCAGGTTATACATGCCATGGAGAAAGAGGCAGTTGAGTTAGTAGATTTTCGACTCCGAGATATAGTCATTCTTTGGTATGAGGGATGGGAATGGTCCAGGGGGCATGATGCACCTCCTGCTATTTGGCAGGATTTTTTTCAGATGCCTTCCTTGACCAGTACTTACCACGATAGATCAGACAAGCCCGACTCGATCAGTTTCTAGCCCTCAAGCAGGGCAATATGATTGTTCGAGAGTATAGTATTCATTTTGACTCATTGGCCAGATATGCACCATCTATAGTTTCTACTATGCAGGATAGAATCCACAGGTTTATAGTAGGGTTTGCTCTAGAGTTGACTGAGGCATATGCCACCGCTGCATTATAAAATAGTATGGATATCTCTCAGATTCAGGCATTTTCCTAGAATATAGAAAGGGGTAGGCATTGGCAGCAGGGTACGGAGAGGACTGAGTTAGGGCAGCAGAAGAGGATGAGATTTGTCAGATCTTAGGAGCTGTCTTAGTGTAGTTATAGACCTCAGTGCTTTGAACGGCCACCTAGACCTCCGCCACCTCAGTCACAAGGTTACAGATATGACCGTTATATTAAGTTAGGGCTAGGTGAGAGCTCCCAGACATCAAGTTTGCAGCGACAACGTGGTTCAGGGCAGACATAGCCATTTCCGCCGCAGTGTGCCATCTGCTGTAGAGGACATTTAGGCCAATGCTGAGTTGGTTCTGATGCTTGCTATACATGTGGACATCCGAGGCATATGATGCGAGATTTCACAAAAAGAGATTTTGGGGGAATGGCGCAACCAGCAAATTCAGCAACATGATCAGCTATGTCCGTACATCCTTAAAGGCATGAGTCTCAGTCTTCGACTGGTAGAGGTCGAGGCAAAGGTAGATGTTGCAATTCAGGTGATAACCAGAATCGTATCTATGCGCTAGCAGGTCGACAGGACCAAGAGTCCTCACCAGACGTTTTGATAGGTATGTTTACCATTTGTTCTCATAATGTTTATGCATTGATAGACCTAGGATCTACTTTATCATATGTTACCCCATTTGTCGTGAGGGAATTTGGTATACTCCTTGAAATACTAAGTGATCCTTTTTCGGTATCTACATCGGTCAGAGAATCGATTATTGCTATACGGGTATACCGAGGTTAGACAGTGACAGTTTGTGGTCGTCAGACCTCAGCCGACCTAATTGAGCTAGAGATGTTAAATTTTGATGCTATCATGGGCATGGATTGGTTGGAAGCTTGTTATGCCACAGTTGATTGTCAAGCAAAGACAACCATATTTCATTTTTCGGGTGGGCTAGTCCTTGAATATGTAGGTAATACAGCGACACCCAGAGGTTGGTTTATTTCCTATCTGAAGGTAAGGAAAATGATCGCAAAAGGATGCATTTATCATATTGTGCGAGTTAAGGATGCAGATGCTGAGATACCTACACTTCAATCTATTCCAGCAGTAAGGGAGTACGCGGGATGTATTTCCAGATGAACTTCCAGGTATTCCTCCAAAGTGAGAGATTGATTTTGGCATCGATTTTCTTCGGGGAACACAACCAATATCTATCCCTCCATATAGAATGGCACCCACCGAATTAAAGGAGTTGAAGGAGCAGTTAAAAGATTTACTGGAGAAAGGTTTCATCAGACCCAGTACCTCACCTTGGGGTGCAGCGGTATTGTTTGTACGAAAGAAAGACATCTCGTTAAGGATGTGTACGATTATAGTCAACTAAACAAGGTAACTATTAAGAATAAGTATCCACTTCCAAGGATAGACAACTTGTTTGATCAGTTGCAGGGAGATAGATGCTTTTCAAAGATAGATTTGAGGTGAGATACCACCAGGTCAGAGTTCGGGAGAAAGATATTCCCAAGATAGCCTTTAGGACCCGATATGGCCACTTCGAGTTCCTTGTCATGTCCTTCAGGTTGACGAATGCACCTACCATATTTATGGACTTGATGAATAGCCTATTCCGGCCATATTTAGATCTGTTCGTGATAGTCTTTATTGATGATATTCTGGTTTATTCACGTTCAGAGGATGAGCATGTGGACCACCTACGAGCGGTACTCCAAACCCTCCATGATAATAAGTTGTATGCTAAGTTTTATTAGTGTGAGTTCTGGTTGAAGTCTGTAGAATTCTTGGGGCGCATTGTATCCGACGGAGGTATATAGGTAGATACTCAGAAGATTGAGGCTGTGAAATCCTAGCTTAGACCTACCACTCCGATAGAGATTCGTAGCTTTCTAGGCTTAGCAGCATACAATCAGAGGTTCGTAGAGGGTTTTTCTTCTCTTTCAGCACCATTAACAAAGCTGACGGAGAAAGCAACTAAGTTTCAGTGGACATAGGCTTGTGATCAGAGTTTCAAAGAGCTTAAGAACAGGTTGACCTCAGCGCCAGTTCTAGCACTTCCAGAGGGTCCAGATAGCTATGCCATGTATTGTGATGCCTCAGGTGTCGGGTTAGTTCCTGATACAACACGGGAAAGTCATTGCATATGCTTCAAGGCAATTAAGGAAGCATGAGAGGAATTATCTGACATACGACCTCGAATTAGCTGCGGTTGTCCATGCACTTAAGATATGGCGACATTATTTATATGGTGTTCATGTAGATATATTCACAGACCATAAAAGTTAGCAATATATCTTCAAGCAAAAAGAATTGAATTTGCGACAGAGGTGATGGCTTGAGTTATTGAAAGATTATGATGTTAACATTCTCTACTATCCAGAGAAAGCTAATGTTGTAGCAGATGCCTTAAGTCACTGATCTATGGGTAGCTTAGCATATGCAGAGGCTGAGAAAAGACAATTAACCAGAGAGATTCATCAATTAGCTTGTTTGGGGATTCGGTTAGTAGACTCTGGCAATGGAGGAGTTGTACTCCAAAATGCTACAAAATCATCTCTTATAACTGAAGTAAAGGAGAGGTAGTACGAGGACCCACAGTTGGTTGAGTTGAGAGAGCGGGTTCCACAGTAAAAGAAGTCGTTGTTAGAACTCAAAGGAGATGGAGTTCTCAGATAGAGAAGTTGTTTGTGTATTCCAGGTGTAGCAGGGCTACGAAACAGAATTATGTCAGAGGCACATTATTTGTGGTACTCCATTCACCCTGGGTCGACGAAGATGTATCATGACATTAAGGATGTGTATTGGTGGAACGATATGAAGAAGAACATTGTTGAGCATGTCGCTTAATGCCCTAGTTGCCAGCAGGTGAAGATAGTGCACTAGAATCCTGGAGGGCTAATGCAGACTATAGAGATACCGACATGGAAGGTGAGGCACTGGGTGCCGGTCTCGCCCCAGGCTCGGGGTGTGACAAAAGTTTACGACGGCCTTCCCAACCCAGTTTTATGTCGACATTTAGTCAGCGTTAGTCTCTATCCAGTCTTATATTTTGCATCACACATTATTTTGCATTGTGGCCCATGGCCAAAGTATGACATTACATGTTCAGAGTCTATTAATCGCAAGTGGTACGCAAGGATAGGTGAGGCACTGGGTCCCGGTGTAACAAAGCACTCTTTTCCACTGCCTCGGGGTGTGAGAAAGGCATGCCATAAAGACTCTTTTCCATTGCCTAACATCGATCCATGATCGATGCCACGACTAGCCACGAGATCTTTACATTTCTCGATTCCCATTTTGGGTACAATCAATTCAGATGAACCCGGAAGACCAGGAGAACACCTCATTTATCACCAAATATGGAATGTATTGTTGCAATGTAATTCTCTTCGGGCTAAAAAATGCAGGATCTACTTATCAACACCTAGTAAATAAGATGTTCGAAGAACAAATAGGTAAGTCAATGGAAGTTTATATTGATGACATGCTAGTTAAGTCCCGCGTGCAGAGGACCATTTGGATCATTTATAGGAAACGTTCGAGATTTTGAGGAAATACAACATGAAAATCAACCCCGAGAAATGTACTTTCAGGGTAGGCTCGGGCATGTTCCTAGGCTTCATAGTGTCAAATCGGGGGATCGAGATCAACCCCGATAATATCAAGGCCATCGACGACATCACCATCGTGGACAACGTAAAAGCCGTACAGAGGCTAACTGGGTGGATAGCTGCTTTAGGCCGATTTATCTCGAGGTCGTCGGATCGAAGCCACAACTTTTTCTCTTTACTCAAGAAGAAGAATGATTTCACCTGGACCCCGGAGTTCCAACAAGCATTAGAGGAATTAAAACCATATTGTTCGAGCCTACCATTGCTTCACACCCCGAAGGCAGATAAAAAACTCTACTTATACTTGGCGGTGTCAGAAATCGCGGTAAGTGGCGTCCTGTTAACTATGTAAGTCAAACCTTAGGGGAAGCAGAAACTAGATATCCTCACTTAGAGAAATTAGCACTTGCACTAATAAGTGCTTCTAGGAAATTGAAATCATACTTTTAATGTCATTCAATATGTGTGTTACCAACTTACCCACTTTGTAATATTTTACACAAACTCAAACTTTTGGGTCGATTGGCAAAATGGGCCGTCGAACTCAGTGGGTACGATATCGAGTATCAACCGCGAACGGCCATCAAGTCTAAAATTTTAGCGGACCTCGTGGCCGATTTTCACTCAAACCCTCGTATCCGAAGTTGAAAAGGAACTCTTGTTAAAGTCGGGTACATCATCAGGGGTATGGACCCTTTTATAGTCTGTGCTTCTAATGTTAAGGGGTCCGGGCTGGGCGTCGTTATGAAGCCACCCACAGGTAGCAGTATCAGACAACCTATCAAAATTTCTAGGTTGACTAACAATGAGGCCGAGTATGAGGCCATGATTGCAGGTCTCGAGGTAGCTAAAATCTTGGGGGAAAAAGTCATTGAAGCCAAGTGCGACTCTTTATTGGTGGTGAACCAAGTGAACAAAAGCTTCGAAGTTCGAGAGGAAAGAATGCAAAGGTATTTCGACAAGCTACAGGTGACTTTGCACTACTTCAAGGAGTGGACTCTGGATCACGTACCTCGAGAACAAAACAGTGAGGCCGATGCACTTGCAAATTTGGGATCATCAGTCGAGGAAGATGATATTATCCCGGGGACTATCGTCCAATTATCCAAATCTGTGGTCAAGGAGGGTCATGCCGAGATAAACTCTACAAGCTTGACCTGGGATTGGAGGAATAAATATATCGAATATCTAAATAACGGAAAGCTCCCATCGGACCCAAAAGAGTCAAGGGCCCTACGAACCAAAGCTGCCTGATTCACGTTGGATGAAGATGGAACATTATACAGAAGGACGTTCGATGGAGTATTGGCGGTATGCTTGGGGCCGGGAGACACCGATTATGTTTTACGAGAGATTCATGAAGGCATTTGTAGGAACCACTTTGGCACCGAATATTTGATTCGCAAGATCATTAGAGAAGGGTACTACTGGGATAGCATGGAAAAAGATACTAAGGAATTTGTTTGAAAATGCGATAAATGTCAAAGGTTTGCACTGATGATCTACCAGCCCAGGGAACAACTTCATTCAGTCTTATCCCCATGGCTATTCATGTAATGGGGAATGGATATCGTCGGCCCTCTACCAACTACCCCAGGTAAAGATAAATTTATTTTATTTATGACTGACTATTTTTCTAAATGGGTGGAAGCATAGGTCTAAGAGAAGATCAGAGAAAAAGAAGTTATAGACTTCATCTGGGACTACATGGTGTGTCGATTCGAGATACCTTCTGAAATCGTATGCGACAACGGAAAGCAATTTATCAGCAGCAAGGTAACGGAGTTCCTCGAGGAATACAAAATAAATAGGATCTTATCAATGCCGTAACACTCAAGTGGAAACAGAGAGGCCGAATCAACGAACAAGACTATCATTCAAAACTTAAAGAAAAGGTTGAGCGACGCTAAAGGGAAATGGAGAGAAGTTCTACCCAAAAGTTCTTTGGGCGTATCGAACAACATCAAAGTCCAGCATGAGGGCAACCCCATTCTTCTTAGTATGTGGCTCCGAGGCCTTAATTCCAATCAAGGTTGGGGAATCTAGCGCCAGATTTTGACATGAAACGGAGGAGTCAAATCAAGAGGCCATGAATACCAGCCTCGAACCATTGGATGAAAAACGTGAAGTTGCACTTGTTCGGATGGCTTCACAGAAGCAAAGAATCAAGAGATATTACAATAGAGGAGCCAATCTTCACCACTTCGAAATTGGGGAATTAGTTATAAGGAAAGTCACCCTCAATTTTCGAGACCCAAACGAAGGGAAACTAGGCCCGAATTAGGAAGGATCATATCGAGTCATCAGAGTCATCGGAAAAGGATCTTACAAACATGGTACGAGGGAAGGCGAACAATTGCCTAACAATTGGAATGTATCACTACTCAAACGATATTATTGCTGAGGTATGACTCTCTCCCTTTTCCATTTGTATTTAGTACTAACTTATTGCAGGTGTTCGATCGAGGCATCGAGGAAACTCTTCAGCATGAAAGTCTTAGGTTTTAAAGCACGCTTTGCACTCTTTTTCCCTTAGATAAGTTTTTATCCCGAATGGGTTTTTTGGGCGAGGTTTTTAACGAGGCAACAATTATATGCTACCTGAGGAAAAAAGTCAATAGTATCCAAGACTTCTTTTCAATCAACCTCGAATACTTGGGGACATCATCCTGGGGGGTTATATTTTCAAGGAAATACTTCATGTCAAAGGGTCTCGATAGGAAAACCTTGTAATGGGACAAACGGTCGGATGAACCATGTCCATATAGAATAGTTGAGCCCCGATGGCAAAAAATGTACGCATGTATGAAATCCAAAGAAGCATTATTTTTATATCAAACACTTTGTGTCTCAAAGAAATTTGCTACTATACGAGCTCCATACTTATGATTTTGTGAGAAATGGCTCAAGGGCCAAATGCAAATACACCTCGAACACTCAGGGACCGTCATCGATAGTCAACACATTCGAGTTATGTAAACTCGGATTCATAAGACCTCAAAAAGGCACCCCTTGACACATAGGCCAAGGCCATTGTACTCGGGGACTGACATTTCGAACAAGTTCAAAATGTTATCGGGGAATAAGTACAATAGGCATAGCCGAAGGCTACAGCCATAGTGAAGGCTACTACTGAAATAACGTGGCTTGGAGATGTCTGAATCCCTGAATAAACAATAGGGCTTAAAATACTTTGAAAAAACCGGTTAAAATGCTATCCGCGGCAAAATGATTAAAAAAGGGGTTTCGATAAAATCAGCCCCCGAAAAACCGTAATAGGTATCAAATTACCTTAACATGAACGTGCTATGGCATAAAAAGCAAAGGGGTCTCAATCGACATCGGACCCTCAAAAAACCCAATGGGTAAAAAACACATGTTAAGGCATAAAGAAATTTTTACTAAGTCTTTTAAGCCGAAAAGGGGGAAATAATAGCCATCTTTTAGAGGCCATAAAGGCCTGAAAGAGCCTAAGGGCCAATACACTTAGTGTTCGAGACCTTGTTCACACCCGATCCAAACCCAAGGGTTCGATTATGTTGAACCCAAATAAAATAATAAATTGATTATGACTCGGGGACTCACCATTATCCAGCACAAGACCTTAAGGGTCTATGCCCCAAAGTTAGAACATTATTCAAACTCGACCATGGCAACTTCTAGGAAGCCATGCAAGACAAAGTCTCAAAGACACCGTTCAAAGCATGAAACTATGCAAAAATTTTGCAAGGCAAGAAACATGTTCATAAAAATTGAGAAAACATTCAAGGAAATTTTTCTCTTATATATATTTGGAAAAAGATGTTACGTCCCGCAATATTACATCGATATTATGTTATGCAGTATTACATTACGACGATGTTATACTTCACAGTATTAAATTACGACGATGTTGTACCCTTTAGTACTGTACGTTGAATTTATCGTAAGATAATTGACATCAGTCCAAGGAAAAGATTATTTGGCGATTATAAGGATAATGCTATTTCAAACAAGTGATGAATAAATTCGTGAAAGTGAGAGGGGAAGAAAGTCAAGAAAAATGAATTTTCGTCCAAGTTTGGCATGTTGGGATAAAATACGGGTCGGGCAATAATACCCGATATTTATGGACTAGTACCATACAAGGTATCATATGACCATGATAGTAGGATGTATAAAGTGTATTAAAAATATGTAGAATTTTAAGTAATTTGAGACAATTCCTAATTATGCGAGTAATTGGTTAATTATTGGGTAATGGGATATTATCCAACTAATTAAAAAATCATTTGGATAATGATGGAAAAGAGTAACCTAACAGCAAGCCACTCATTATCTATGTGACTCTTAATCAATCTTTATTAGGTGGCAACTAATGTGTTAGTACAGATTCATTTCATTAAATATATTTTCCATATCAAATACTACGATCAGAAGTGGCAAAAGGACGTTAGCCATTCTCCTAACCTTTCCACAAATTTCATTTTCAAACATTACAATCAGAGTGAGACGTTAGCAATATTCCCCTTCCAACCAATTCCTACAACAGAAAATCCAATGAGAACTTTTAGAGTCTTAGTAATGTAAAAATTTTGCGGTTCTAAAGGAGAACAATGCAACCTTCTCAAGAATATCACACAGATTTTTCCCTACTCCAGATATGTTAATGCTAAGCTTTTTCTTCATTTTTGCACAATCTCGTAATTATACAAGTTTAATAACGAGGCATAAAGATAAATTCATATCCCAAAATTTACGTATATTTTCCTAGTCTTGTAAGTTACAATATTCTCCTTGTCGGAACTTCATATTCAATTGAGTATTTCCTTCTTCCAGTCAAGAGAGCAGAGAGTTTATATATACAGTATTACAGTAATTTCATTACCATCAAGATATAATCGATGGGCAGGCCCCTATTAGGAAACCTCTGATCAAATGGTAAGTTATATACCGATCCTACTATGGCCGAGAACCTATGAGTGAGCCCAGTTGGTCGAGATACATAGCTTAGTATGGACGAGCACCTATGAGCGAGCCTACAACGGTATATATATATATCGAGATATACCGGACAACTATTTTACTTACTATATTGAGAGAGATGAGTGCAAGTGAGCATAACTTCAGATTATCTTTGACTCCCAGCTATTTGCAGTTATTATATTATCAATTTAGTTTCAGCTTTCAGTAAATCGCCTTACATACTCGGTACATTATTTCGTACTGACGTCCCTTTTCTGGAGGCGCTGCATTTCATGTGTGCAGGTTCAGATAGACAGACGGGGAGGCCTCTTCATTAAGTGTTGTCCGAGTTCAGATTGATTAGTAAGCTCAATGCCTTTCGGAGTTATTGGGTCTAGAGCCTTATGTACATCTTGTATATATATGTATATATGTTATGGGTAGGTCGGGGAGCTATTCTGATCACAGTATATCCATCAGTAGAGGCTTGTAGACATATCCTGTCAGTTAGTGGAGTATGTTGGGCTTGCAGGCCTTGTATGTATATTTGGTTGTTTTGTCAGCTATAATAATTAAGACGGCCTTGTCAGCCCAGTTTTATATTGACATTTAGTCAGCATTCGCAGTTGTCTTGCAATGTGGCCCATGTTCAAAGTATGACATCATATGTTCAGATTCCCTTAGTTACAAGTTGGTACATAAGGATAGGTGTGGCACTGAGTGTTGGTATCACCCCCCAGGTTCGGGGCGTGAAAAAAGATATGTACAAGAGACCAACAAGGGGTCTTACAAAAAAGAAAAAGAAAAATACAAAAAGAAAAAGAAAAATCCTAGCTATGCCCGAGGTCGGTTTCTCCCTCAGGAGCAGCTTCCTCTTCGGGCCCATCTTCATTGTCTTACCCTCCTTGCCTGCCTTCATCATCATCGTCATCATCGGAGGAGATGTGAAATTTGGCATCAGCTTCGAGCGCCTTTGCTTGAGCTATCTCTTAAGTGAGGTCAAAACCTCGAGCGTGGATTTCCTCGAGGGACACGCTCCAAGATTGGCACTTGGCCAAATCATTACTCCGTCGCTCTCGATCGGAGGCTTCCCTTAGCTCCATTTGAGTAGCCTCAACATCCCTTAAGTACACGACAACAGTTTTATCAGCTGTGACCTTTGTCTTTACGACCTCAGCCCTGGCCTCAGTAAGGTTGACCTCGAGATCGTCGATCCTTTTGGCCTGGACCAAACTTTTCTCTTTAGCGCCTTGGAGTTGGGCCTCAACCGATGCTAGTTTGGCTAAAGCAGCCTCCTTCTTTGTAGCAAGGCGGTCCATATTCTCTTTCCACTGGTTGCAGTCTGAGACACTGCAGTATTCGACTCCATAGTCGGATTGAATAGACCATACTCTTTCAAAATGATAGTTACCTACTTTTCTAGCTCGGCCTCATCTTCACGAGTCTTGGCCAAGTTTGCCCGAAGGTCCTTGAGCTCCTCCTCCTTTTGACTGAAAAGGAGTTTCAGGGAATTCCTTTTATCCGAGGTCTTCTGGAGCTCGGCCTCGTAGTGGCTCAGGTCAGCCCTAAACCTAGTGAAAACCTACACAAAAAAAGGATATCAATTAGGGTAAAGGGAGAAGAAGAAAAAGAAAATTGCAACGATAGGAATTAATTCTTACTTGAGAGAAAAGGCGTTGAGCCTCTTTAAATAGGGTAGATGCATCATTGAGATCGGCGGCATCATCGACCCCGGTAAAGCAATCCTGGAAAGGATCTTCTTCACGGGGGACTTCGCTTAAGTCAGGAGTTTGTAGAGCCCGAGCCTCCTTTATAGCCTCTTCAGAATAAGCCGGTAGAGGGGGAGAGTGACCTATTGTCATGGCCCCGAGCAAATCGCTTGGGGCACTCTGTTCAGCCCTGGGGGCTTTGGAACCTGTCCCCTTCGGTGTGCTTGTTGATGGCCGAGGAACAAACTCGACCTAGAGCGATTCGGGGGATTTACCCGCGTCTTTCTTCAGAGCTTCCTCACCACGAGGCAGGGTCTCCGGTTCGGAGAGCTTGACAGCTTCAACTAGCTTCCTAGCTCGGGTCACCAACACTGAATATTCACCCTCGTCTTCTTTTTCATCATTTAGCTGGTGGACTAAGTCTATATCCACAGGAATGAGATTCCTCCTATGTCTTCAAGTAGGACCCCTTTTATCTTGGGGGTCTTCGGGCTTCGAAACCCTTTTCCTCTTATTATCTTTCCTCGATTTTGGAATCAGGAACTCGATCTCTTCCCAAGGCGGGGCTGGCCTCATTTCAGAGACATCTCCAATGCCTGCATGAATGAAAATTAGGTATAAGTTAAGAAGCATTTCATATAACGGGGAAAACATCAAAAACATACAAGAAGAACTTACCGTGGTGTTTGGGTTCCCATCTGCCCCTCGCCAAGTCACGCTAGCAACGCTCGTCATACAAGGAGGTCGCAGTTGGTTTCCGGACCCAGTCTTTAAGGTCGGCGACCACAAGGGGCATCCAAGCAACCGCTGCAAAATAGATGAAGGCATCACGCAATGCAAAAACAGAATACAAAAGGCTACTAAAAAGCTTCACTTACGATCGGGGTTACACTTTTCTAGGAACGATATTTTCTCCTCAGGGATGATGTTGCAGGTCTTCACTCGCACGAACCGGCTCATCCAGCCCCGATCTTTATCCTTGTTGTTGCTAGAAAAGAAGACCTTGATCGACCGATGTTGGAGCTTGATAAACCCTCGAAAAAGTTGAGGCCGATACTGTATATTAGATAATTGAGGGTGAACTCTAGCCGCTCGACCTTGCTGGAGAAATAGCGAAGCATGATCACTATACGCCAGAAAGAAGGGTGGATCTAGCCGAGGTGACCTGATACCTCTTGCAGAAGTCAATCATGATTGGATCGTTGGGACCCGACGTGAAGGGGTAGGTGTAAACACTTAGGAACCCCTCCACACAAGTGGTGATACTCTCCTCGGGGGAGGGGATCTGTACCACGACCTCATCCCCCCAGCCACAATCCCTCTTCATGGCCTCTAGGCGCTTCTCCGTTATCGAGAAAATATACCTTGATACATGCTCACATTGGCGAGGAATCACGCGGGGGGGGGGGGGGTTCAACTTTGAAGTCTTTCTTTATAACACAACAGCCGGGAAGAGGAGGAGGAAGCTGACGAAGCTTGTGTGTATAGGATTTTCTGCTCATACTCTGTCAAATTCTAGTATAGTTTATGATATCGTCCCACAAAGGCTGGACAATCTAAGCTACAGACTTATAATATTTTCACTACAATTTGAGAGAACCAAATTGATGAAAGGTGTGTTTGAAATTATAAATAAGACAAATTTCTTCCAAAAAGTTTATATTTAAAAAAAGTTAGGAATCGTTGAATTCACTCGATATATCATTACAATAAAATCTCAGTTTCATACATATTTCTCTAAAGAATAATTACTTATTGCTAATACAATTATATGTTTACACTAAGAAATAAATAAATAATTAACACTCCATGAGGTTATGTCAATTAATTGATTTAAAACTAGTGACGATTAAACTGAAATATCTTGCCTGAATTGTGCTCAAGCGTAGTAAAACATTCGTGAGATTATTTTTACTAGAAAATCAATAATCTTGCCTTCAACAATTCCTCCGTGAGAATTAAAACTGAGGAAAGCAAGATTACAAACTCAAAATAATAATCTTACTTACAATTACTTTCACTCTAATATTCTGTGCTAAAGTGTAGTAAAAACTTCGTGAAAATATTTTTACTAGAAAATCAATAATCTTGCCTTCAACAATTCCTCCGTGCAAATTAAAACTGAGGAAAGCAAGATTACATATTTGAAATAATAATCTTACCAAAAATTACTTTCACTCTAATATTCTATTCAGCAGTTATTATATATTAAGTTTGCTCCGTGAGAATTATAAAATTAATATAAGAATAGCTTAGATAAAATATGTAGATGTGATAATAATGATTAAAGAATTATTATTCCAGCACAGTATGAAATGTAAATAGAGTTTCAGGCCAAGAATGTATTGAAACTGAGATAGTATTATAATTATATCAAGCTTCATCAACTATCCCAACAAAAAGAAATTACTCCATTATGAAGTAAGAAAAGCTGAAAAATACTTTCAAAAGACTAAGAATATTTTTACTACAAAGAGAAAGACTAGAGGAAGAGACTAAGATTACTCTTCTCTTTCTCTTTAGAAACTTAGAAAACACTAGATAGGAATTTAGATACAAAGTGGGATGATCTTTCTTCTACAAACATATGCCTATTTATAGTAAAATTTCTACAAGACCTTGATGAGAATTTTGCAAGATAATATCAATATATCATATGGCCTTGATGAGAAATTGACATGGCAATTTGTCATGAAATTTGGTGAGAATTTGCCATAACTTTTGTATCTCTTAACTTTATGTAGTCTTAGATGAAGTTGTCACATATGTATCCTTCTTCCTTGAACTGTAGGTTCTTTCTTTTTCTCTTTTTCCATATATTCTTTTTCTTACAAGAATTATTAAAAAAGTATGAGAATAAGATATAAATTGGTCATGTTTTATATCTAAAATATTATATTTTTTATTAAAATATTAAAATAATTTATATCCATGAAATACCCCCACACTTATATTTTTTCTCGTCCTCGAGGAAAAGAATTTTGAAAAAAATATATTACTATTTTTTGTTTAAAATTATGGCTACTCTCGTAAAATGAAAATTTAATCAAATAAAATCTATCATGCTTTTAAACTTTATAAATTTTCTATATTCATCAAATCTTTACCTTATTTTTACTTTTATTTTTATTCTACAAAAATTATACCTTCTTTCGTTTTAGACTTCTCTGAACTTGATAATTTTATGATCATTTGCATTGAGCATTCTTCATCTTTTGTCCATAGGCTCGCCCTTTATGTCTATCTCCACTAATGTACACTGAACACTGATTTCTAAAATCTTTTAGGACTTTATCTGGCTTGTAATGTTGGCTTCGGGCTGGTAGGTTAAATGTTATATTTGTAGTGACTTGCTTTTTTCAGTTTTGGAGTAGAATATTTCTAAGATCAGACTTTCCAAATACTTGCTATTGATTTTTTGTTGTTGTACTTATAATGCTTGAACGTAAGATCAATCTCTCCTTCTTTTTTTCTTTAATTCTGATTTTTCTTCAAAATGAGCTCCAAACTTATTTTCTAAAAAAGGACTTATCAAATGATAAGCATGAATGTGATATTTAAATTTGGTCATATTTAGGTATCAAAAGAAAAATAGGTCTTCAAGCTTCAAAATAGGTGCCAGGAATTAATTTTTTTGTAGTAAAGTTTTGTGCAATATCTAGAAAAGACTAAGGTAGACAAAGAAAGCCTAAATTCATATTTCAAAAATCAGTGTTGTCTAGGATTTTTCCTCGAAAGACATTTGGGGCAAGTTCTAGCATATAGATTATAAGTTCTACTTGCTTTTGACCATAATGCTTCTAGATATCAGAATGTCTTGCCAAGTATTGAAGATATTTGTTCATGCCTTCATAAAAATAAACTTAAAAACTATAACGACCCGGCCGGCCGTTTCATGAGTTACCGCTCCATTTCCCCCATTTCTGTTTCTTATTACCTTGTTCATCTGTATTTTGTGTTACTGGGTTGGTTGGTTCGGGTTCGTAGAGGTTTTGGTAAGGTTTGAGGCACTTAGTCTCTTTTGAGAAAGCTTAAGTTGGAAAAGTCAACTGGATGTTGACTTATGTGTTAAAGGGCTTGGATATGAGTTTCGTTGGTTCGGATAACTTCGGTAGGTGATTTGGGACTTAGGAGCGAGATCAGAATGTGTTTTGGAGGTCCGGAGTGGATTTAGGCTTGAATTGGCGAAATTGGAATTTTAGCATTTTCTGGTTGATAGGTGAGATTTTGATATAGGGGTCGGAATGGAATTCTGGAAGTTACAGTAGGTCCGTTGTGTCATTTGGGATGTGTGTGCAAAATTTTAGGTCATTCGGACGTATGTTGATAGACTTTTTGATCGAAAGCGGAATTTAGAAGATTTTAAAATTCGTAGGCTTGAATTCGATGCGAATTTGGTGTTTTTATGTTGTTTTGAGTGTTCCTAAGGTAGGAAATGGTTTGAATGATGTTATATGTTGGCATGTTTTGTTAAGGTCCCGAGGGCCTTAGGTGAGTTTCGGGTGGTCAAACGGACTATTTCATGTTGTGGAAAGTTGCAGAAACTGCTATTTGTGTGTAGCAGACATTTGGCCTTCGCATTCGTGAGTGGGCCCTCACGTTCGCGAAGGGTTAGGCTGGGAGGCTGTGAAGTTGGCCTTCACATTCGCGAAGGAGGTCCCGCGATAGCGAAGGGTTGAGGCTCAAAGTCATCGCGTTCGCGAGGTTATGCACGCGTTCGCGTAGAGGAAAGTTGAGCAGCTAGGTTCAGGTTGGTTTGTTCTTCACGTTCGTGGATGGGGAGTCGCGTTCACGGTGAGCAAGGAAGCTAAGTCTTTGCGTTCGCGTGCTGGGAGTCGCGAACGCGATGAAGGAAAATTTGGTCAATGTTAGTTTGTGCTTCGCAAACACGAGGCTTTGAACGCGATTGCGAAGAAGGATTTGAATGCCTGGGCAGAATGTTTAAATAGCCATTGTCCGCAATTTTGGGGATAACTTTCACCATTTTTGAGAGATTTTGGAGCTTTTTGAAGAAGATTGAAGAAGGAATCAAGGGGGAACACTAGGAGGTACGATTTATGGACTTAATACTCGATCCTAATGTGTTTTATACCTAATTTATCTTGGAATTTAAGCCTAAAATTGAAGAACTAGGGCTTGTAATTGGAGACCTATAATTTGGAATTTGAGGGGTCGTTTGTGGTTGGATTTTGATGCCTTTGATATGAATGAACTCGGGGAGTGATAAGGAGTCTATTGATGTAATTTTTATCGGAACCGAGACGTGAGCCCGGGGGTTGGGTTTGGCCAATTTCGGGATTTGTGTTGTAATTTGATTTCTTTCGAGTGGGATTTGTTTCCTTAGCATATTTTGATGGTTTTGCACTAATTTTGGTTGGATTTGGAGCATTCAGAGGCCGATTCGAGAGGCAAAGGCATCGCGGGCTAGAGTTTGGACCGGATTGAGGTCAGTAATGATTGTAAATGTTGTCCTGAGGGTATGAAACCCCGAATTTCACATCGTTGTGCTATATTGAGATGACGGACATGCTAGATGACGAGTGTGGGGTCGTGCACCGGTGGGGATTGTGACTTAGTCCATCCTGAATGATTGTTTACCGCGTATTTGATTGAAAACTATTTGCTATCATCATGTTTTGGGCCGAATGTCATATTTGGGCCTCGTGCCAACTATTTGGACCCTTAAGGGATATTTATTGGTATTTCCTCACTGTTTTGATTTTAATATCTGTACTCAGTCATGCTATATTATACCGTTTTCATAACTCAGCCATGTTTACTCTGTTTTACACATTAAATGATATTTTGGGCTGAGCATCATGTTTTACTACTGCCTGAGTGGCTTATGAGATTCTGACTGAGTAAGGCCGAGGGCCTGTGTTGTGAGGATTCTTTTGGGTCGGGATGCACGCTGCAGCAGTTATACACTAATTATGATTATGAGGCCGAGGGCTTGAGACTGTACGCCACAAGGTGGCTTGATATGAGGCTGAGAGCCTGTTTGATTATGCCACAAGATGGCTTGTTATTGAGCTTGGGCCGTAAGGGGCCCCTACCGGAGTCTGTACACCCCCAGTGAGCGTGGGTACCCATTGTGATGAGACATAGCCTGAGGGGTTGATTCTGTTGGTATTGTACCCGAGGGCGGTTTTAATGTGTTTATCTCTTCTAATTTCCTGTCATTTACTTGTTTAACTGTTAAAAAGGTGTTTTAAAAAATCTTATTCTGAACTAAGGTTTTTTTTATAAGATTTCACTATTTCTTTGCCTTTATTGGTTTTTACACTGCTTCTTTATAGCATGTTGTTGTGTTCTTATGTGATTTCTTATTGCTCAGTCTTCAATTATTATTATTACTCATTGAGTCGGAGTACTCACATTACTCTCTGCACCCCTGTGTGCAGATATAGGAGCCTCGGGTCCCGCTAGCAAGTGTTGATTGCTTCCAGCTTAGGCGGTTCGGAGTTCACTAGGTAGCTACTCGGCATTCGCATCCTAGTGCTTCTCCCTCTATCTTATTTTCCCTTGTTTTAGTTCTGTAATAAACTATGTAGACTCTTCCTACTTTTAATCGGTTATTATATGCTCATGACTGGTGACACCTCGATGTTGGACTGTGTCTATTCCGCAAATTATACTGTCTCACTGTTTACTTGGGATTTAATCGTGTTAAAGACTTGAATTGTGTTATTTTAATTGCTTAAAATGAATTGGGTGTGTGTAGGCTGGCTTTGTCTTCACGAGAAACGCTATCATGATTGGGTCTGGATTTAGGGTCGTGACAAGAACAAGAAAGTTTTGTGGTAAATATAAAAAATATATATTTGATATAGAATAATAAAACTTTTATTTTGATAAATTAACACTTTACAATAGGCATATATATATATATATATATATATATATATATATATATATATATATATATATAGATTATTAGATAGATATATAAAGAGAGATAGAGAGATATATAGATATAGATATAGATAGATAAATATGTAAAAATCGTTTTGGCTTTCAAATATACAACTACAGAAGAAAGT
The DNA here is from genome assembly GCF_000393655.2 of Nicotiana sylvestris. NCBI lineage: Eukaryota > Viridiplantae > Streptophyta > Magnoliopsida > Solanales > Solanaceae > Nicotiana > Nicotiana sylvestris. The sequence continues at coordinate 53,044,324 of NC_091065.1, forward strand.
TTGAAAGAAACTACAGCCACACACTTTTTGCGTACAAATAACAAGTTTAGTTTGTATATAAACTAGAAAATTACCTGTGCCAACATATGAATTGCATTATTAAATGGTTAACCAACCAGTTAATTAGGCATACCGATCACCATGGAGTTATTCTTGTACAGGTGACTCTATTTTTGTAGAGGCATTCATGAGATGTTCTGGTTGTACAATAACTTGGATATTAACCAGATCAATTGATTAAGCATTTAACTATTTAAATCTATGTTGGACTTATGAGGCTCAATTGCTTCTTCCTCAATGGCTACAGGTAAGGAACCATAGTCCTGAGTTTAACGTCGTCAGCTCGAGTTATTAATTGTAGACTCCATCAATCTATCAAATTGATAGATGGTTGTTGCTCAAAATGCCCTCCAAAATATAATTTTAACCTGTAATCATTTACCTTAAATTTTTCTCCTCCATTGGTTTGTTGAATTTCAATTGGTCTGTATGGAGTAACATCTATAACATTGTAAGGACCCGTCCTCCTGGATTTTAATTTTCCTGGAAATAGCCTGAGTCTACTGTTGTATAGAAATACCTTAACTCTAATTTTAAAATTCTTTTGTCGGATTACATTTTCGTGCCATGTTTTTGTTTTTTTCTTTAAAAATTTTGGCATTTTTATTGGCTTCTAATCTAAGTTCTTCCAATTCATTCACCTAAGAAAATCTATTTTTACCATCAGGGGTTAAATCAAAGTTCAATGCTTTCAATGCCCAAAAAGCTTTGTGTTCTAGTTCAACTAGAAGATGACAAGCTTTTCCAAACACTAATTGATATGGAGACGTACCAATTGGCGTTTTAAATGCCATTCTATATGCCCACAGCGTGTCATCTAATTTTGAATCCCAGTCTTTTTTGGAGATTCCAACCATTTTTTCAAGTATTCTTTTTAATTCGCGGTTAGAAACCTCAACTTGCCCTTGTGTTTGAGCATGATATGGTGTTCCTTTTTTGTGAGTCACACCATATTTTGACTACAATGCTGTAATGTCTATTCATGAAATGAGACCCTTGGTCGTTAATGATAACTCATGGTGTACCAAGCCTGGTAAAAATATTTTTCTTGAGAAAATTAGACACAGTTTGAGCATCATTATTCCTTGTTGGGATGGCTTCAACCCATCTTGAAACATAATCCACAGCCACACGGATATATTCAAAAGAATGAGATGAAGAAAAAGGGTCTATGAAATCTATTCTCCATACATCAAATATTTCACACACCTGTATTGATTGCAATGGAATCTTATCTCTTTTAGTGATATTTTTTGTTCTTTGACACCTGTCACATTGTGCAACATAGGCACAAGCGTCCTTAAAAAGTGTTGGCCAGAAAAATCCAACCTCTAGAACTTTAAAAGCAATATGATTTGCTGTATAATGTCCTCCAACTGCTCAATCGTGGCAATGATACAAAATTTTGGTCATTTCTTCTTATGGTACACACCTTCTGATAATATTATCTGCACAAATTTTAAACAAGTAAGGGTCATTCCACAAATAATATTTAGCATCCGATATCAACTTTTTCCTCTGTTGGTAAGTGAGATTTTGGGGTGTCAATTTTCCAACCAAGTAATTTGCAATATCTACAAACCATGGTGGTTGAGTCACAATTGAGTTGATACAAAAATATGTTCTTTAGGAAACTCTTCTTTTATATCACACAACTCAAGTGGAGGGTCCTTTAATCTAAACAAATGGTCAGATACCTGATTCTCTGTTCCTTTTTTATCTTTTATTTCGAGCTCAAATTCTCAGAGAAGTAAAATCAATCTTAACAATCTATATCGGGCATCTTTTTTTGCTAAGAGGTATTTTAGAGTTGCATAATCAGTAAAAACAATGACCTTGGTTCCTATCAGATAGGAATGAAACTTATCAAATGCAAATACTACTACTAGTAGTTTTTTTTCATCGGTGGCTTAATTTAGTTGAGCCTCATTCATTGTCCTATTGGCATAGTAAATTGGACGAAAAGTCTTATCTTTTCTTTGGCCTAAAACAGCTCCAACTGCTGTATCACTAGCATCACACATAACCTCAAAAGGTTGGTTCCAATCAAGGGACACAGCTATATGGGCAGTTGATAATTTTTCTTTAAGGGTGTCAAAGGCTTTCATACAATCACCTGAAAATTCAAACTTAACATCTTTCATTAAAAGGTTAGTCAGCGGTAAGTCTTTGAACAATCTTTTATGAACTGTCTGTAAAAACCTGCATGACTTAGAAAGCTTCTAATGCCTTTAACAGTTGTGGGAGGGGGTAATCCTGTTGTAAGATTAATTTTAGCCTTATCAACTTCTATCCCTTTAGCAGTGATTTTGTGTCCTAAAACAATTCTCTCAGTAACCATAAAATGACATTTTTCCCATTTAAGAATTAAGTTTGTCTCTTCACATTTCTTAAGAACTAAGGTTAAGTGGTGAAGACCATCCTCAAAACCTTTGCCGAAGAGTGTAAAATCATACATGAAAATTTCAAGAAATTTTTTAGTCATGTCAGAAAAAATTGCTGACATGCAATGCTGAAATGTGGTAGGAGCGTTGCTGTCACGACCCTAAACCTGGACCCGATCGTGATGGCGCCTCTCGTGAAGACAAGGCTAGCCGACTCTTTCCCATTTCATTTTTAAGCAATTAAACAATAATAATTAAGCCATTTAAACATAGTAGAACTACAAAATATGGTGAATAATACATTTTGCAGAATACAAAACCAACGAAGCCCGATACCGGGGTGTCACTAGTCATGAGCATCTAAAAATCCAGAATAAGACAAGAATTTCTACAGAGTTCTATACAAATCTAAAACAAGGAGAAATAAGATAAGGAAAGAAGCTCTGGGCTGCGAACGCTAGCAGCTACCTAGAGAATCTTCGGATCCGCCCGAGCTGGAAAGATCAACACTCACTAGCGGGATCAGCAACGCCTGAATCTGCACACGGGGTATAGGGAGTAAAGTGAGTACTCCAACTCAGTGAGTAATAATCATAAATAAACGATTGAGAGATATGAAAACACGTAAGGCACATTACAGGCTATAATGAAGCAGTAAAACCAGTAGAAGTAGTGAAGCAGTGATAAAGTATAAAGTCATTTTTAATTCAGTTCAAACTTCATGAAATGCCTTTTTAACAATTAAGCAGGTAAATGATAGACAAATAAGACAGATAAGCACATAAAGAATTGCCCCTCGGGCACAATGTTAACAATACCAGCCCCTCGGGCTATATCTCGCATCACAATGGGTACTCGCGCTTACTAGGGGTGTGCAGACTCCTGGAGGGGACCCTTACGGCCCAAGCAGAATATCAAGCCATCTCATGGCATTATCACTAGGCTCTCGGCCTCATATCAACAAGACACCTTGTGGCGTACATATCTCAGGCCCTTGGCCTCATAATCATAATCAGTGTTTCCTCAGAACATAGGCCTTCGGCCTTACTCAGTCAAAATCCTCACAAGCCACTAGGGCAATAGCAAAACATGATTCTTAGCTCAAAATATAATTTACAAGATCATTTAAGTGTAAAAACAGAGTAAGCATGGCTGAGTTATGAAAACAGTGGAATATAGCATGACTGAGATTAAGTATAAAGTCAAAACAATGAAGAAATATCAATAAAAATCCCCTAAGGGTTCAAATAGTTGGCACGAGGCCCAAATATGGCATTCAGTCCAGAACATGATGATAGCAAATAGTTTTCAGTCAAATACGCGGTAAAACAGTCACTCGGGATGGACTAAGTCACAATCCTCAACAGTCCACGACCCCACGCTCGTCATCTAGCGTGTGTGTCACCTTAATATTGCACAATGATGTGCAGCGGGGTTTCATACCCATAGGACATCATTTACAATCATTACTCACCTCAATCCAGTCCAAACTCTAGTCTGCGATGCCTTTGCCCCTCGAATCGGCCTCCACTCGCGTCGAATCTATCTAAAATCAGAATCACGGCGTCAAAATATGCTAAAGGAATGAAGCCCAAGCGAAAATAATCATTATACAACACTAATCACAAAATTACCAAAACCTGACCCCCAGGCCCACGTCTCGGAATTCGACAAAATTCACATCAATAGGTTCCTTATCTCCCCACGAGTTCGTACATATCAAAAGTACCAAAATCCGACCACAAATGGTCTCTTAAATCCTCAAGTCTAGGTCTCCAATACCAAGCCCTAGTTTCCCCAATTCTAACCCTTAAATTCCATTAATTATAGCTCTAATCCGTGAAATAATACCATAGGAACGAATTTTAGGTCCAAAATCCTTACCTCAATGAATTTCCCTTGAAATCCTTATTCAAAATCGTCCAAAAAACTCCAAAGCCGACTTAAAAATTGTGGAATAGCTCAAAAATCACGAAGGACACAATTTATATGTTCTGACCTAGGCATTTTCGCATCTACGGTCAATCCACCGCATCTGCGGTACCGCTTTTGCGGTACAAGAGCCGCTTCTGCGGTTTTCACTTATCCTCCAGCTTTCCGCATCTGCAATGCACCGGCCGCACCTACGCCATCGTAGGTGCAGTTCACCAACCGCTTCTGCGGTTTCTGCCTCCCTCAATTTCTTTCGCTTCTGCGGCCTTCCCCCTCGCATCTACGATATCGCACCTGCGGTCCCCAATCCGCAGGTGCAAAAATACCAGAAGCAGAAAATCTGCAGCTTCTACAAAAATTCCAAACTCTCTGTCAACCATCCGAAACCACCCCGAGGCCCCCGAGACCTCAACCAAAAGCATAAACATATCCCATAACCTTATTCAAACTTATACCAATCTTCAAAACATCTTAAACAACATCGTATCAACCAAAACACATCGGATTCAAGCCTAAGTTTCCAAATTCTTCTGAATTACGCTTTTGATCAAAAACCCAAACAAACCAAGTCGGAATGACCTTAAATTTTGCACACACATCCCAAATGACACAACGGAACTACTGCAACTCTCAGAATTCCATTCCGGCCCCTATATCAAAATATGACCTATCAACCGAAAATCGCCAAAATACCAACTTCGCCAATTCAAGCCTACATCTACTCCGAACCTCAAAAACTCATTTTGATCATGCTCTTAAGTCTCAAATCACCTCCCGAAGCTATCCGAACCATCAGAACTCACATTCGAGCCCTCTATCACATAAGTCAACATCTGGTTGACTTTTCCAACTTAAGCTTCCTCAAAAGAGACTAAGTATCTTAAACCTTACCAAATCCTTTCCGAACCCGAGCCAACCAACCCGAACACATATAGAACCAACAAACAAAGCAATAAGAAGCATAAATGAGGGAAACGGAGCGGTAACTCATGAGATGACTGGCCGGGTCATCACATCCTCCCCAACTTAAACAAACGTTTGTCCTTGAACGAGTCAAGAAACATACTTGAAGCCTCGAACAGGTGAGGATATCTGCTCTGCATCTCCTGCTTGGTCTCCCAGGTAGCCTCCTTCACGGGCCGACCTCTCCACTGCACTTTCACTGAATCTCCTTTGACCTCAGCTTTCGAACCTGACGCTTTAAAATAGCTGCTCGCTCCACATCATAAGTCAAATCACCATCCAACTGAACCGTTCTGAAGTCCAGAACATGAGACAGATCCCCAATATACTTCTGGAGCATAGAAACTTGAAATACTGAATGCACGCTCGATAAGCTGGGTGGCAAATCAAGCTCATAAGCCACATCCCCAATCCTCCGAAGCACCTCAAAAGGCCCAATGAACCGAGGACTCAATTTACCTTTCTTACCAAATCTCATGACACCCTTCATGGGCGAAACCTTTAACAGAACCTTCTCGCCAACCATGTAGGACACATCTCAAACCTTCCTATCAGCATAACTCTTCTGCCTTGACTGCACTGTACGAAGCCTCTCCTGAATTACCTTCACCTTTTCTAAAGCATCCTAAAAAAAGTCTGTCCCCAATAGCCTAGCCTCACCCGGCTCAAACCAACCAACTGGAGATCTACACCGCCTCCTATACAAAGCCTTAGATTGAGCTATTTGAATACTCGACTGGTAGCTATTGTTATAAGCAAACTCTGCAAGTGGTAGAAACTGATCCCATGACCCTCCGAAATTAATGACACAAGCACGCAATATGTCCTTCAATATATGAATAGTGCACTCAGACTGCCCGTCCGTCTAAGGGTGAAAAGCTGTGCTCAACTCAACCTGAGTACCCAACTCTCGCTGCACAGACCTCCAAAACTGTGAAGTAAACTGAGTGCCCCTATATGAGATGATGGAAACTGGGACACCATGCAAACAAACAATCTCCTGGATATAGATCTCTGCCAACCGCTCTGAAGAATAGGTAGTACACACAGGAATGAAGTGCGCGAACTTGGTCAGCCAATCCACAATCACCAAAATAGCATCGAATTTCTTCAAAGTCCATGGAAGTCCAACTACAATGTCCATAGTGATCCGCTCCCACTTCCACTATGGAATATCTATCCGCTAAAGCAAGCCGCCCGATCTCTGATTCTCATATTTCACCTGCTGACAATTGAGACACCGAGCTACAAATCCCACAATATCCTTCTTCATTCTTCTCCACCAATAATGTTGTCTTAGATCCTGATACATCTTTACGGCACGCGGATGAATAGAATACTGCGAGCTATGGGCCTCCTCTAGAATCAACTCTCAAAGCCCATCCACATTGGGCACACATATCCGGCCCTGCATCCTCAACACCCCATCATCACCAATGGTCACATCTCTAGCATCATCATGTTGAACTCTGTCCTTAAGGAAAAGCAAATACGGATCATCATACTAGTGCTCTCTGATGCAATCATATAAGGAAGACCGAGAAACCGCACAAGCCAATACCCGACTAGGTTCCAAAATATCTAACCTCACGAACCGATTGGTCAAGGCCTGAACATCAACTGCAAGAGGTCTCTCCCCAACTGGAATATATGCCAAACTCCCCATACTTACTGCCTTTTGGCTCAAAGCATCGGCCACCACATTTGCCTTTCCTGGATGGTATAATATAATGATATCATAATCCTTTAGCAAATCCAACCATCTCCGCTACCTCAAATTAAGATCCTTCTACTTGAACAAGTGCTGGAGGCTATGATGATCAGTAAACACCTCACAAGACACACCATAAAGATAGTGCCTCCAAATCTTCAACCCATGAACTATAACAGCCAACTCCAAATCATGAAAGGGGTAGTTCTTTTCATGGGGCTTCAACTAACGAGAAGCATAAGCAATAACTCTACCCTCCTGCATCAACACACAACAAATACCAACTCTCGAAGCATCACAATACACGGTATATGAACCTGAAGTTGATGGCAAAACTAACACTGGAGTTGTGTTCATGGCTGTTTTGAGCTTCTAAAAGCCTCATCACACTCATCCGACCATACAAATGAAGCACCCTTCTGAGTCAACTTGGTCAAGGGCGATGCGATAGATGAGAATCCCTGAACAAATCGGCGATAATATCCTGCCAAACCAAGAAAGCTGCGAATCTATGTGGCTGAGGATGGTCTGGGCTAACTCTGAACTGCCTCTATCTTCTTCGGATCAACCTGAATACCCTTGCTGGATACCACGTGCCCCAAGAAAGCCACTGAATTGAGCCAAAACTAACACTTGGAGAATTTTGCATAAAGTTTCTCCTCCCTCAATCTGTGCAACAAAACTCTCAAATGCTCCGCGTGCTCCTACTGACTACGCGAATACACTAGAATATCATCAATGAAGACTATGACAAACGAGTTGAGATAAGAACAAAACACGTTGTTCATCAAATGCATGAACGATGATGGGGTATTGGTCAGCCCAAAAGACATTACCAAGAACTCATAATGACCATATCGGGTCCTTAAAGCTGTCTTAAGAATATCCGAGTCCCTGATCTTCAACTGGTGATAACCTGAATGGAGATCAATCTTGTAGAACACTCTTGCTCCCTGAAGCTGGTCGAATAAATCATCAATGCGAGGCAAAGGATACTTGTTATTAATTGTTACCTTGTTCAATTGCCTATAATCAATGCACATCCTCATAGTGTCATCACTTTTCTTCACAAATAGAACCGGTGCACCCCAAGGTGACATGCTAGGCCGAATGAACCCCTTATCAAGGAGTTCCTAAAGTTGCTCCTTTAAATCCTTCAACTCCGCTGGTGCCATATGATACGGCGGAATAGAAATAGGTTGAGTGCCTGGCACCAGGTCAATACCAAAATCAATATCCCTGTCCGGTGGCATGCCCGACAGGTCTGCAGGAAACACATTGGGAAAATCCCTCACAACTAGAACAGAATCAATATTGGGAGTCTCTACACCGACATCCCTCATAAAGGCTAGATATGAAAGAAAACCCTTCCCAACCATACACTGGGCTTTCAAGAATGAGATCACTCTACTAGGAACATAATCAGTTACACCTCGCCACTCAATCTGTGGCACACCCGATATAGCCAATATGAGTGTCTTAGCATGACAGTCCAGAATAGCATTTCACGGAGATAGCCAATCCATGCCCAAAATGACATCGAAATCCACCATACACAATAATAAAAGATCAACTCGGGTCTCTAGACCCCCAATAGTCACCACACACGACCGGTACACATGGTCTACAACAATAGTATCGCCCACCGGGGTTGATACATGAACAGGTGAAACAAGAGACTCACGGGGCGTACCCAAATAACGAACAAAGTATGATGACACATAAGAAAAGGTGGAACCGAGATCAAATAATACAAAGGCATCTCTGTGGAAGACTGAAACAATACCTGTAATGATAGCATCGAGTCTAGATGGAAGTGCATAGAAACGGGCCTAACCGCCACCTGATTGACCTCCCCCTCTGGGATGGCCTCTAGCTGACTGACCTCCACCCCTAGCTGGGTGGGTGGGTGATGATGAAGTAACTGGTGCTGAAGCCGATGACTGACCCCTCTGCTGAGATGAACCCACAAGACGCGAGGACACTGCCTCCACATATGTACCATCTCTCCACACTCATAACAACTCCCAGGTGTTGGAGAAGGGGACTGAAGGGAACCCCTAGCACCGGAATGACTAGCAGATGCACTTGGCATAGAAGAGCCCTAAACTGATGGAGCACGGGATAAACTCTGAGCTGGAAGGGAACTAAGTGATGACTGGCCCTAATGAGAACTGTGAGAATCATGACCCGATGACACCCCACGATTACCTGGGCGAGGTAACTGGGCATGCCTGAATGGATGGCCTCTGCTGTGCTGAAACTGACCTCTCAATGGAGTACCACTATAACTACTAGATCCTCAAGGCCTCTTGGCCTCCCTCTCCTCTCACTCCTAGCGACGAAAATACTCAATCTCACGAGCAATGTCCACAACCTCCTCGAAGGTAGCACCAGTCACCCTCTCCCTCGTCATGAGAATATGAAGCTGATAAGTGAGGCCATCAACGAACCTCCTAATCCTCTCTCTATCTGTCGGAACCAACCAAATAGCATGACGAGCTAACTCGGAGAACCTCATCTCATACTGCATCGCAGTCATCTCTCCCTGACGCAGCAACTCAAACTCCCTACGCAACTCCTCTCTGCGAGACTGTGGTACATACTTTTCCAGAAAGAGAACGGAGAACTGCTGCTAGGTAAGTGGTGTTGCACCAATAGGCCTATGCCTCTCAAAGGTCTCCCACCAAGTGAAGGCAGCTCCAGAAAACTGATAAGTAGTGAAAGCAACCCCGCTGGTCTCTAGAATACCCATTGTACGAAGCATCCTCTGACACTTATCCAAGAAACCCTAGGCATCCTCACCCTCTGCACCACTGAAGGTTGGAGGCTGAAGTATATCAAACCTTTCCAACCTACGCTGTTTGTCCTCTGGTATGGCAGGAACTACATAGTCCCGAGAAGCTACGATTGATTGGGCTGGATGCGCCCCCGGTGTCTGAAGTCCCTGCACGACCTATTCAGGTGTGCGAGCGTCGGGAGTTTGATTGCCTCTCTTGGCCTGAGAAGTAGCTGCGGCTGTAGTAGCTGAGATCGCCTGAGCTAGGCTAGTGCAAACTGATAGGATCTGAGCCAAAGCCTCCTAAAGACCCGGAATCACAATGGGTACAACTGGTGCCTGAGCTGGTGCTGCTAAAGCATCCATAACTAGGACCTGATCCTAAACTGGGGCGGCTGGTGGATCTGCAGGTGCTGCTCTAGCTACTGTGTGGGCCACACCTCTGCCCCTACAACGACCATGTCCTCGGCCTCTAGTGGCCATGGTTGGTGGTACTGGTGGTTGTCCATCATAACCGGTAGAGCGTGTCCTCACCATCTGTGAGAGAATAGAATGATAGAAGTTTAGTACTCACATCAACAAATTCGCACGACAAAAGTCTCAAGAATGTGAAGTTTTTCCTAAAGGTTTTGTAGCCTCTCGAGGATAAATACAGACGTCTCTATACCGATCCGCAAGACTCGACTAAACCTGCTCATGACTCGTGAGATATATGTAACCTAGGCTCTAATACCAACTTGTCACGACCCTAAACCCAGACCCGGTCGTGATGGCGCCTCTCATGAAGATAAGGCCGGCAGACTCTTTCCCATTCCAGTTTTAAGCAATTAAACAATAAGAATTAAGCCATTTAAACATAATAGAACTCCAAAATACGGTGAATAATACAGTTTGTAGAATACAAAACCAACACAGCCCGATACCGGGGTGTCACTAGTCATGAGCATTTAAAAATCCGGAATAAGACAAGAAAGTCTATAGAGTTCAATACGAATCTAAAACAAGGAGAAATAAGATGAGGGAAGAAGCTCTGGGCTGCAAATGCCGACAGCTACCTAGAGAATCTTCGGATCCGCCCGAGTTGGAAAGATCAACACTCACTAGCGGGATCAGCAACACCTGACTCTGCACACGGGGTGCAGGGAGTAAATTGAGTACTCCAACTCAATGAGTAATAATCACAAATAAATGACTAAGAGATATGAAAACATGTAAGGCACATTACATGCTATAATGAAGCAGTAAAACCCGTAGAAGCAGTGATAACATGTAAAGTCATTTTTAATTCAGTTCAAACTTCATGAATGCCTTTTTAACAATTAAGCAGTTAAATGATAGACAAATAAGACAGATAAGCACATAAAGGATTGCCCCTCGGGCACAATGTTAACAATATCAGCCCCTCAGGCTATATCTCACATCACACTGGGTACTCGCGCTCACTAGGAGTGTGCAGACTCCTGGAGGGGCCCCTTATGGCCCAAGCGCAATATCAAGCCATCTCGTGGCATCATCACTAGGCTCTTGGCCTCATATCAACAAGCCACCTCATGGCGTACATATCTCCGGCCCTCGACCTCATAATCATAATCAGTGTTTCCTCACAACATAGGCCCTCATTCTTAATCAGTAAAAATCCTCACAAGCCACTCGGGCAATAGCAAAGCATGATTCTCAGCTCAAAATATCATTTACAAGATCATTTAAGTGTTAAAACAGAGTAAGCATGGTTGAGTTACGAAAACAGTGGAATATAGCATGACTGAGTTCAAGTATAAAGTCAAAACAGTGAGGAAATATCAATAAAAATCACTCAAGGATTCAAATAGTTGGCACGAGGCCCAAATATTACATTCAGTCCAAAACATGCTGATAGCATATAGTTTTCAGTCAAATACGCGGTAAAACAGTTACTCGGGATGGACTAAGTCACAATCCCCAACATTACACGACCCCGCGCTCGTCATCTAGTGTGTGAGTCACCTCAATATAGCACAACGATGTGCAATCCAGGGTTTTATACAATCAGGACATCATTTACAATCATTACTCACCATAATCTGGTCCAAACTCTATCCCGCGATGCCTTTGCCCCTCGAATCGACCTCCACTCGTAATGAATCTATCCAAAATCAGAATCACAACATCAAAATATGCTAAGGGAACGAAGTCCAAGCAAAAATAATCATTATACAACACAAATTCGAAATTACAAAAACCGGACCCTTTGACCCATAGCTTGGAATTCAACAAAATTCACATCAATAGGTTCCTTATCTCCCCATGAGTTCGTACATATCAAAAGTACCAAAATCCGACCACAAATGGTCCCTCAAATACTCAAGTCTAGGTCTCCAATTCCAAGCCCTAGTTTCCCCAATTCTAACCCTTATATTCCATTAGTTATAGCTCTAATCCGTAAAATAATACCATAGGAACGAGTTTTAGGTCCAAAATCCTTACTTCAATGAATTTCCCTTGAAATCCTTTTTCAAAATCGTCCAAAAACCTCCAAAGCCGACTTAAAATGGTAGAATAGCACAAAAATCGCGAAGGACACAATTTATATGTCCTGACCGAGGCATTTTCGTGACTGCAATCAATTCACTGCATCTGCGTTACTGCTTTTGCGGTCCAAAAGCCGCTTCTGCGGTTTTCACTTATCCTCCAGCTTTCTGCATTTGCGATGCACCAGCCGAACCTGCGCCATCGTAGGTGCAGTTCACCAACCGCTCTTGCAGTTTCTGCCTCCCTCACTTTCTTCCGCTTCTGCATCCTTCCCCCTCGCATCTGCGGCACCGCATTTGCAGTCCCCAATCCGCATGTGCGGAAATAGCAGAAGCAGAAAATCTGTAGCTTCTACAAAAATTCCAAACTCTCCAACAACCATCTGAAACCACCCCGAGGCCCTCGGGACCTCAACCAAAAGTACAAACATATCCCATAACCTTATTCAAACTTATACCAATCTTCAAAACATCTCAAATAACATCGGATCAACCAAAACACATCGAATTGAAGCCTAAATTTCCAAATTCTTCCGAATTACGCTTTTGATAAAAAACTCAACCAAACCACGTCCGAATGACCTGAAATTTTGCACACACATCCCAAATGACACAACAGAACTAGTGCAACTCTCGAACTTCCATTCCGACCCATATATTAAAATCTCACCTATCAACCGGAAATTACCAAAATACCAACTTCGCCAATTCAAGCCTAAATCTTCTTCGAACCTCAAAAACTCATTCTGATCACGCTCCTAAGTCTCAAATGACCTCCCAAAGCTATCCGAACCATCGAAACTCATATCCGAACCCTCTAACACATAAGTCAACATCCGATTGTCTTTTCCAACTTAATCTCCCTCAAAGAGACTAAGTGTCTCATATCTTACCAAATCCTTTCCGAACCCGAGCCAACCAACCTGATCATACATAGAACCAACAAACAAAGCAATAAGAGGCAAAAATTGGGGAAACAGAGCGGTAACTCATGAGACGACTGGCAGGGTCATCACAGTTGCACAAACCAAATGGCATTCTCCTATGTGCATATGTTCCATGAGGACATGTGAAAGTTGTCTTATCTTGATCTTTTGGTGCGATTGGGATTTTGTTATACCCTGAATAGCCATCGAGAAAATAATAAAAACTATATCCTGCAATTTTTTCCTACATTTGATCAATAAATGGCAAAGTAAAGTGATTTTTTCTAGTGGCATCATTGAGACGTCTATAATCTATACAGACTCTCCATCCTGTGACAGTCCTGGTAGGTATTAGTTCAGTATTTTTATTTTTTATCATTGTCATACCTCCATTTTTTGGTACAACCTGAACAAGACTTACCCAAGGCTGTCTGAAATAGGGTAAATAATACTTGTCTCACCTCAATTTGTGTGCGCAGTCCGGGCGCATTTCCGGAAAAGCTTTTATGTGAAAACTAAGTAAAATAAGGAAATTTGCTTTTAAAATTGAATAAAGTTGACTTTGCTCAACAGTCTTGGTAAACAGACCCAGACCCGTGATGCAACTATCTCGTAGGATCTATAGTAAAATTTGGGACTTGGGCGTATGCTCGAAATCGAATTCCAAGGTCCCAAGCCCGAGAAATGAATTTTTGAAAGAAATTGTTTAACTGAAGTTATAAGAGTTTTTGGAAATGAAAAGATGTTTCAAATTGATGGTATCGGGTCCGTATTTTTATTTGGAGCTCGCTACAGGTCTTAAATAATAATTAAGTTGAATCTGTGAAGTTTGGTAAGAATCGGAGTTCGTTTAGTATAAATCAAACCTTTATTTGAGAAATTGGAAATTTTGATGTTCTCGAGTGATTTCATGAATTTGAGGCTTAATTCATAGTTGTTGATGTTATTTTGATGATTTGATCGCACGAGCAAGTCTGTATGATGTTTTTGGACTTGCGTGCATGTTTGGTTTAGTGCCTCGAGGGCTCGGGTGAGTTTTGGATAGGCCACAGAGTGAAATTGGATTTAGGAAAATTGTTGTTGTGTTGCAGGTCTGCAGGCTTCGCAATTGCAAAGCCTGGCTCGCAAATGCGAGCTCGCATTTGCAAAGAAACATCACAATTGTGATGATGGACTGGGACAGGGAGACCTTCGTATATGCGAGGCTCATGTCGCAAATGCGACCTTAACAGGCACCACAATTGCGAACAATTGTTCGCATTTGAGAAGAAAGCAGAGGCGGGCCTTCCTTGGTAATTGCGAAGCTTTGGCCGTAATTGCGAGTTCGCATTTGCAAACATGACATCGCAAATGCGATATCTACGCCTGTGTAAAATCAAACTTAGACAAAAATTCTTCATTTTTCAAACTCCCTCGAACCCTAAGCTCTCTTGGGCGATTTTCAAAAGAATAGTTCTTCTCCAAATCGATTGTAAGTCATTTCTAACTTATTTTATTTAATCTATAACATCTTTTCACATGATTTCAATTCAAAATCAAGGGTTTTCATGGGGAAATTGGGTGTTTTGGGTAGCACTTAGGATTTTCATATTTTGGGGATTTGGACGTCGATTTGAGGTCCAATTTCAAAACAAATTATATATTTGAGTTCGTGGGTGAATAGGTAATCGGGTTTTGGTTCAAACCTTGGATTTTGACCATGTGGTCCCGGGGTCAATTTTTGTCTTTTTGGGAAAAAGATTAAGTAAATTGTGGCTAGATACAAGCGAATTGGTGGCGGAAACAAGAGGTAAAGCAGTAGTTGAGGCTTGAATTGTGTTCGTGGCATTGAGGTAAGTGTTTGGTCTAACCTTAGCTTGAGAGATTAGGAGTTGTATCTTATTTTCTATGTGTTAATTGTTGAGTACAACGTATAGGTGTGGTGACAAGTATCTATACGTTGGTGTCAAGCATGCCCGTGAGTCTTATACTATGATTAATGTGACTCTGTTTCGTATTGTTCATGCTTTATATGATGATTTCTATCGTTGAACAAGGCCTGTGGAAGTATTATTGGTAATTGAACATTGTAGAGCATTGGCTCAAGTTGAGAATTGAGGTGTGAAGTAATTGTGGAAAAGAGAAGAGGTTTATGATATTGTCTCCCTTGCCGAGATGTTATTGTTTTTGATATTATCTCCCTTGCCGGGATGTTATTACTCATGATATTGTTTCTCTTGCCAGAATATTGTTATTATGCTATTGTTCCCTTGCCGGGATTTTATTGTGATATTATTGATTCTCTTGCCCAAATTGCTTTGTGGTTGTTGCTTGGGTGAGGAAGAGTGTAAAGCACTAAGGGTGACGATGTGCATGATTTTAAGAGTATTAATGCACGAAGGGTGATGTTGTGCCAAATTGTGAGGTAAAAGCATGAAAGGTGATGTCGTGCCACACGATATAAAATGTCGTGCCACACGATATAAAATGTCGTGCCATGATATGAGTGATATTGCACGAAGAATAATTCCGTGTCATGATTATGTGAGGTAAAAGCATGAAGGGTGATGCCGTGCCGATTATATTGATTTTTAAGGTGAGAACGAGAGTAAAAGCACGAAGGGTGATGTCGTGCACTTGTCATGATTTCCTTATTCTTGCTTATAGTTGAATTTCCGTGTTCCTTTCACTTATTTACTGAAATTTTGTTTGTACATGATATTCCCCGCAGCATGTTTCCCCTTCCCATCTTTAACTACTAGTATTTGTCATTATTACTTGCTGTATATGATATAACTTCACAAGTTTTATTTGGTAGTCTTATCCTAGCCTCATTACTACTTCGCCGAGGTTAGGCTAGGCACTTACCAGCACATGGGGTCGGTTGTGTGATACTACACTCTGCACTGTGTGCAGATCCCGATGTTGCAGCTTTGGACCACAATGAGGTTGCTGCCTTCAGTCCATCAGGCGACCCGAGGTAGTTCTACAGCCGTCCGTAGGCCTTGGCGTCCCCTTCTTATCTAGTATTCTTTTGTTCTTTATCTTCCAGAGACAGACATGTATCTATTTTTTTCTGACCCTATTTGTAGTATTCTTAGATACTCTGTGAGATTGTGACACCAGTTCTAGGCAGCTTATGTTTATGGATTTGTATCGGTATTATTTTAAATTGTTATATTTCATTCTTCTGCTTTATTATTTCCGTTGTTTATAAAATGTTAACTCTTAATTGTTAAGGTATTAAAAATGAAAAGAGTTAAATAATTGGTATAATTGGCTTGCCTAGCTTTCACTAGTAGGCGCCATCATGACTCCCGGGGGTGGGAAATCCGGGTCGTGACACCTTTGGGGTTGGACTATCGGTTTGTAGTTATCCTCTATGAGGATTTTGTGTGTACAAATTGCTGGATTAATCCCTTTGATATCTTTTATAGTCCATTACAAGCCTACTTTGTGTGCTTTCAATACTTCAATCAATCTTTCTTCCTATTCTATAGTTAGAGAAGATGAAATAAGTACAGGGAATAACTCATGCTCAAGATAGACATATTTCAAATGAGAAGGAGAGTTTTGAGTTTAATTTTTGGTTGAACTTCTTCTAATTGCATGTTGCCTTACTCATAATCTTTTTCCAATAATTTTGCATCATTTCTGATAGCCGGATCTTCATCATGTGTGGTGCCAGATTTGCCCAAACATTTTTCAATTGAGTCAGAAATTAATTGATCGTCTTTGAATTCATCTATAAGATTATTAATCATGTCAATTGAAAAGCATGAAGATGATGTATCATCTTTTGAGAATCTTAGTATCTTTTGCATATCAAAAATAACTCTTTCTTTATCAACTCTTAAAATTAGTTGTCCTTGATGGACATCTATGATTGCCCTGTCTGTTTCAAGAAATGGTCTACCCAAAATAATTGGTTCATCAAAACACTCCTCCATTTCAAGTACTGTGAAATCTATAGGAAAACAAGTTTATCTACTCTTACAAGTACATTTTCAATTATTCCCTTTGGTCTCTTAGTACTTTGATCAGCAAATTTAAGTGAAACACCTGTGTCTTTCATTTCATCAAGATCTTATTTTTTTAAAATAGAAAATGGCATCAAATTTATTGAAACTCCAGAATCACAAAATGCTTTTTCAATGTATACTCCGCCCAGAGTACATGGAATTGTGAAACTACCTGGGTCACCGAGTTTTTGTGGTAGCTTATTTTAAAGTATAGCACTGCATTTTCAATAAGCATTACTACAGAAACTTATTCCATTTTCTTTTTGCTTGATAATATTTCTTTTAGAAATTTGGCATATGAAGGCATTTGCAATAAAGCATCAGTAAAAGGAATGTTGATGTGAATTTGTTTTAAAATCTCCAAAAACTTTGCAAATTGATTATCCAGCTTTTCTCTTTTCATCTTTTGTGGGAAAGGAATTGTAACAGGGAAAGAAGTCAAATTTTTAGTATTTTTTTCTTCATTTTTCTTGGCTTCTTTCTCTTCTGATGGTTGAGAGGGTGTCTCAACATTCTCACCCTTGCCTACCTGTTATTCTGATTGATTCTTTTATTGTTTGTTTGCATAGGGTTCATCAAAAGTCATACCTGACCGTAAGCCCATGGCCTTAAGGTGTTCTTTTGAATTTTTCTCTATATTGCTCGGTAAAGGACCTTGAATCTTTTCAGACACAAGAGTTGCCAATTGGCTTAACTGAATTTCAAGATTTTTAGAGCTGAATTTGGCCTTCCATTTTTTCATCCGTAACCTTAATGTACTTGTACAAAAGGTCATAAAGACTTGGATGGCCTTGTTGAGGCCTTTGCTGATATTGAGTTGCTTGCTGATAAGGCCTGAAATTTTGTTGTCCACAATTTTGATTTTGATATCCGGGTGGACTTTGTACATGTTGTTTTTGCTAGTTTTGAGAGTTTTCAGCACCATTTGCATTGCTCCATTGAAATCCTGGATGTTTTTGTGCTAATAGACTTCCAAAAGGATACAGCTTATATCTGATAACATTGACCTGTTCATTATTTTAATTGGTTTCTTGACATTCATGGTTTAGATGGTTTCCTCCACACAAGTCACAAGCCTCACACTGGCTTGGTTGTTATGTATTTACCTGAAAAGATTCAAATATTTGTGCCAAAGAAATAATCTGTTGTGTTAGTGTATTTAAAGCATCCACCTGATTTACTGTAGTAGCTTTCTTAACGATTACACGCTCAGATGGCCACTGTATGGCATTTTCAGAAATTTCATTAAGCAATTGCAATGCTTCTTCTGTGGTTTTTCCCATTATGGAACCTCCTGCATCTGCATCTATTATATTTCTAGAAAAAGGTTTTAACCCATGATAAAAAAATATAGAACTGCATATGTTCAGGAATGTCATGGTGTGGACATTTCCTTAACATTGCTTTCAATCTTTCCCAAGCTTAATAAACTGACTCAGTGTCAGTCTGCAAGAAGTTAGATTTATCTTGTCTTAACTTTGTTGTTTTAGCAGGGAAAAAATATTTATTTAAAAATTTCTGAGTCATTTGGTCCCATGTGGTAATAGACCCTTGCGACAAACTTCGTAACCAAGTTTTGGCCTCTTCTTTTAAAGAAAAAGGAAATAGCCTTAACTTAATTACCCCAGGAGGTACTCCATTATGCTTTGCAGTTTCAACCAATTCTAAAAAGTCAATTAAATGACTATGTGGATCTTCACTTAGATCACCAGTGAAAATACAAGATTGTTGAATTGTTTGAATCAGGCCTGTCCTGATTTCTAAGTTATTGGCTCCTACTGGAGGTTTCCTGACACAAGATTCATAGTTAAAGCGATCAGGTCTAGCATAATCCCTTAGAATTCTGTTTGTTGGTCTTGGCGCCACTTCATCAAATTGTTCCTCTACATGAGCTGGTGGTGGAATTTGTAGTGGATTGTTATCATCTTCTAATTGGTGCTCCATTTTATTACAATTTATGTTTTGAAATGATATTTCTCCTTTCCTGCACAATCACAAACTTTTTTCAATTTCAGGATCGTAATTGGCCAACTCTGTTGTAAAAGAGCGGGTCATAAACTATCTGAAATTAAAGTAAAATAAAGACAATTCCTAAAATAGTAATAGATAATTTTAAAAATAAATAATAAAAAAATAGTACGGTAATATTATAGTTAACTAAAACAATAAGTTGTAACTAACCATCAAAAGAAATAATATAATACTAATTATATTATATGAAAAAAAACTTCAATAACAAATCAAGTATGCTAAAGGATTGAAGTACTATCAATTAAAAAAAGTTGAATAAAATATTATTTTATAAAAATATAGTAAAAGTAAAAGTTATAATAATAGTAATATAGAATAGTACAAAGGATACTTTTAGCACTAGAATAGTAAAAACAAGTACTTACAATTATAATAATAATAATAAAAATAATAAAATATACTTAAAAATGACAAATACAAAAATAGT
Source organism: Nicotiana sylvestris (assembly GCF_000393655.2). Taxonomy (NCBI): domain Eukaryota; kingdom Viridiplantae; phylum Streptophyta; class Magnoliopsida; order Solanales; family Solanaceae; genus Nicotiana; species Nicotiana sylvestris. The sequence continues at coordinate 53,064,045 of NC_091065.1, forward strand.
GAGATTGTGAATCACAAAACTAATATATTATACTATTATATAGATATTAGTACTAATAATAATAGTATAATAATAAAATATAAAATAAAGTAGGTTGAAGTACTAACTATGAGGGATTTTTTTAATATATTTGTTTACAATATTATATACAATTGCTCCTAATAATAGTAACAGTAATGATAGTAGTATGTAGGAGATAATATTTTGAAGGGAAAGTTAACAATAATAATAAATTCTCAAATTAGTAACAAAATATTTAATCTGAAGTAGATGTGTGTCAATCCCCGGCAACGGCGCCAAAAATTGGACGAAGCTTGTGTGTATAGGATTTTCTGCTCGTACTCTGTCAAATTCTAGTATAGTTTATGATATCGTCCCACAGAGACTGGACAATCTAAGCTATAGACTTGTAATATTTTGACTACTATTTGGGAGAACCAAATTGATGAAAGGTGTGTTTGAAATTATAAATTAAGACAATTTTCTTCCGAAAAGTTTATATTTAAAAAGAGTTGGGAATCATTGAATTCACTTGATATATCATTACAATAAAATCTCGGTTTCATACGTATTTATTTAAAGAATAATTGCTTATTGCTAATACAATTATATTTTTACACTAAGAAATAAATGAATACTTAACACTCCGTGAGGTTATGTCCATTAATTGATTTAAAACTAATGACGATTAAACTGAAATATCTTGCCTGAATTGTGCTCAAGCGTAGTAAAAACTTCGTGAGCTTATTTTTACTAGAAAATCAATAATCTTGCCTTCAACAATTCCTCCATGCGAATTAAAACTGAGGAAAGCAAGATTACAGACTCGAAATAATAATCTTAAGGAAAATTACTTTCACTCTAATATTCTATGCTCAAGTGTAGTGTCACGACCCAATTTCACTTCAGGTCGTGATGGCGCCCAACACCGTTGTCGGGCAAGCCAACGCGGAAATATTGATAAGTTCTAGTTTTACTTTTTCCAAAACAGTTACCACAATCTCTAAGTTTGAATTTAAAACAAGCAATAATTAACATCGTACCATAATAGTTATACAATCCAAACAAAAAATAGTCTACTAATGTCTGTGCCAAGACCTGGTATCACAAGTATGTGGGCATCTAGTAGGATATACGAAAGAATAATTCTATCCTACTGTCTGAAATAGAATAGACAGCCAAAAGGAAAGAAAGACTTCATCGGGCTGCTGAACAGCATAGGAAGGGAGCAGCTCATCGTGGAATCTCGGGCTGGATCAAGAGTATGCACCAGCCTGGTAACTAGATGTACCTGCCTCAGCTCTTGTACAATTAAGTACGGAAGTGTAGTATGAGTATATAAACAGTATGTACCCAGTAAGTACCTTGTCTAATCTCGAAGAAGTAGAGACGAAAGGTCGACTTGACACTTACTAGGGTCAAATAATATGAGAAAGTATTATACTAAGCATGGATAGCACAAATGATTAACAATTTATAGCAAGGAGTAACAAGTCCTTTCCCAGATGATATCACAGTTATCCATTTACATTTCAGGGCACATAACAAAATTCAGTTCACAGTAATATATCGAGCAAGAAGCATACGCAAGTAGTGCCGAGGTTGTACGACCTGATCCAACATAAAAATAAAGTGTGCACTGCCGAAGGGTCGAACGGCACGAACCATAGATGCATCCATTACCCCGCTCGCGAATCATACATGCTATGCGGTCAAATTTAATTAAACACAACAATAGGCAAACAAGAATATATATCAGAAGAGCAATTACTCACAGAAATATCAACTTCTCTTTAAAAGGGCCAAGAAAACGATGTTCCTCTTATTAGTTTCATTTACCACATTCAACATGATTTAAGCAATAAAAATTAATCATAAAGTTACAAGAATATCACATAAAGCATGATTTTGGGTCCTAGACTACCCGGACTTAAGCACAATAGTGGCTACGCATGGACTCTCGTCACCTAGTGCGTACGTAGACCCCGCATTTAGTGGCAAATTATTCAATTATTACACCTATGGGGACAATTCCCTCTTACAAGGTTAGATAGGAGACTCACCTCGCTCCAAAGCGCACTCCCAATATCAAGAACGTGCTCTAACCCTCAATTTGGAGCCGAACGAACCGAAAGTAATTAAACGAGTTAGGAAAGAGTCAATACAAGTTCAAGAGTTCGCATTTCAATTACTAATGTAATTTTCCAACACTAAACACAAGTTTCCTAAAATCTGACCCCGGGCCCACGTGCCCGGATTCCGAAACTTTTCGAAGAAAGATGTTCTTTATAACCTAAGGATCAATAATATATGATTTCTACTTCATTCTATAATAAATTTCGTGGTTAAATCCAACTTTTATCAAAACCCTAGGTTTTGCTCTAATCCCATGATTTTCTTTAATCTTTGTGTGTTAATATACCCGAGGTTCAAGTATTAAACTACAAATAAATAGGATGAACTTACCTCAAGATGCTATGTGAAAGTCTTTTCTCAAGAGCTCCAAAATCGCCCAATAAATGAGTGAAAATGAGCAAAAATGGCTTAGAGCCCATAAAAAATGCAGGTCACTGGTTCAGTGATTTCCACATCTGCGGTCCTGGGCCGCACCTGCACCCACCGCATCTGAGGAAAGGTGTCTGCGTCTGCGGAAATTCAGCTGGGCCACTGGGCTTCTTCTGCGGGAAGCAACCGCTTCTGTGGAAGCTTAGTCGCTTCTGCGGCTTTTGGCTTGGCCTGCCTTAGCCGCTTCTACGAGAGAACGACCGTTTTTGCGGTCTCGCACCTGCGGCTGACCAACCGCAGGTGCCGTTATGACAGAGGACTGGAGCTTCAGCTCCTTCCCAAGTTTTTCAACTTCACTCTAGCCTCGCCCGATTGACGCTCGGGGCCCACTGGGCACCGCCCGAACATATCAACAAGTTTGAAATCATAAAACGGACTTGCTCGAACCCTCGAAATGCCCGAAACAACGCTAAATCTAAGAATCACCCTCTAAAACCAATTAAATCAAACTTATGAACAATAGTACTAACGTCCCTTTTGCCGGGGGCGCTACATCTTTAAATGGATATAGGTGGCTCCATAGCAGATAGTGTTGATCGCAGCTAGTGGCACGTCCTCTTTCTAGCTGACTTGGTGAGCCCCACATTATTTCAGGGACCTATATATTTTGTATCTTATGTTCACCTTCTCACCATCTTTTGAGGTATAGCTGGGGCCTTGTTGTCGGCACTTTTATAGCATTTTCTTTGTATCTACTTAGAGGCTCCGTAGACATTTACGTGGGTTGTGTATAGGTGTTGGGAAAGTCAATAAAAAGCGGTAAAAGATAAATGTACATAGGTTTTAAAACGAGTAATCAGACAATTTAATTAAGCCGAGTATGATTAAAGCGACCGTGCTAAACCCACTTAACCTGGGAATGCCTAACACCTTCTCCCAGGTTAACAGAGTTCCTTACCCGTATTTCTGTGTTTCGCAGACTGTAAAATAGAGTCAATTTTTCTCGATTCGGGATTTTAAACCGGTGACTTGGGAAACCATAAATTATCCCAAGTGGTGACTCTGAATTTGAATAAATAATCCTGTTTTGATTATTATTACTTTAATTGGAAAAACTCATTTATATCCCTTTCGGGTAAAAAAGAAGGTGTTGACAGCTTTGGCGACTATTCTGGGGAACAAGAACCCAGAATCTCTGGTTTCTAGATTCAGAATTCGAGCTTGTTAATATGATCTATGCTTGGTTTTATTGTTTGTTGATATTACTGTATTTGTGGACCTGATGCGCTAATTGCCGCTTATTTTACTGTTTTGATATTATTTGAACTGTATTAAATTGTCTTCTTATGCCTCCCTTCTGAGTCTTCTAAAAATACGGTGCACACATACGCGTGCCCACTTTTATGTTAGAAGTCATACCAAATAGAATGAGGCTTGGGTCAACAACAAGGCCAGGTAGACTTTCGTGCTCCCGGTACATTGCCTCCACCTCGGCTCGAGCTATCCGCTCGGGTAAGCCAGGTCTAGATCACAACCCCAGGTTTAAACCTAGAATAACATAGCCTCATGCTGGATCCCTAGTAGGAATGTTTGTTTGCATCATGTGCATTTGACTTTGGGGACTCAATACAGGGGTTGGGTCCGTCTAGGACAGGTGTACCCAAAAATAAAAAATCATCCTGATGCATCATATGTGCTACATGTTCCATTCTTCAAAGGTAAAAATTGGTCATTTGGTGGACCAATGATGATTGAGGGTAAATGAGAGAGAAAAGAGGGTGGAGTGTGAAAATAAAGCAAATAGGGCCCAGTTATATTTTTCTTTCATATTTTTTTAAGAAGAAGATGAAAAAAATAAAAATAAATAAATAATCTCAAAAAAGATTTTGGACTTTCCCATCATTTTCCGAAAAAAAAATCAAAAAAAAGGGAAAATAAAATCCAAAAAGAGTTTACATGTTTCATCATTTTTCAAAAAAAGACAAAAAATATGTTTTCTCCAAATCAGTTATTTTTTTTATTCTCGCCCGTATCCAATCTTCCCGAACTACGCATACATAATTCTCGTCTTTCGGGGCGGGATACGTAGGTAGCCCACATAGGATCCGGTCTTCCTAGTGAGTCTTAGATTCTTGGGTTCGCGGGGGTCTTAGCCAAATCTTGCATGTCTAGCCACTTTTGGCCACATCGGTCATTCTTGCAAAAATTGGGTCATTTGCCCAAAAGTGGTTAAATGACCCATGTCTTAAAATCTTGAGTCCACAACTAGGTGTCATATTACTTTAAGGTCCGTCCTTTTTTTGAGTTTGCATCTTTAGTCTCTTCTAGCCATATCGGCCATTCTTGCAAAATGGGTCATTTTTGCAAATTAATTTTGGGCCATGATTATTGGGAGTTTGAATCCACATAAGCTTTAGTGAGGTATTTCCATGTCTATGAGGTCACCTTTGATGAGTTTGCGCTAATAAGCCATGAAGGTTAATTTAAAAAAAATGCCACAATCATGCCTTGCATGTGTCTAATAAAGAGTGTTATTGTCTCACATAGTATTCTAAGTCGTTAACTCTATTTGGTCTTATTTTTCTCATACAGGTGTGGATCTAGTTACCAGAGCTTGAGCATGACAGACACCCTAGGACCATCCAGACAGGATACTGCATTCAGGAGCTGGCTTAAGGAGACTTTTTATGTTTTGAGTTTGTTTTTTTATGTTGTCTTGTTCTTTAAACTCATGTCCGGTAGTACTGGTTCTTTTAGTTGGTTTCAAAGTTTATCATAGTATAGTTGAGTTTGTCGAGTCTCTCATTATCATACTTTCTACGATGTATTTGAAAACCAAAAAATTTATAAATGAAAATCCAAAAGATTTTTCTTTTAGTTTATTACATTTCCAGAACTACACTTGATCTGATTCATAGGGGACATGATACGTAGGCAAACTACATAGGGTTCGATCGAATCATCATTAAATAAAAAATCATAAAAAAGCAACAACAACAACAAAAAAAGAGAAAAAAGAGAATAAAGTTGTGGGACATGAGAAATGAGTGGAAAGAAAAGAGTGATAAGCAAAAGAATAGAAGAGAAAGGAAATAAAAAACCAAGCGGTGATAGAAAGGAAAATGAAGAAGGAAACGGGGCAAGAAGAGTGAAATTGGGATGATGTCATCTGACCTTCGTACCCTCGAAGTCATTTGAGAACCGATAACTGTGACTAGGTGCAATGCACATAAAGTGAGATTATCTTATGTTAAATGCCCTAACGCTAACATAATGACTTTATTTTGTTCATCTTTGTTATCTTCATTACAGCAGAAGGGTGGTTGGTTTGTGGTTCTTAAAGTGGTAACTCTTCTCTACAACATAAAGTTGAACGGCAATGGTAGATGACAACAGAATTGAGTTGGTTGATACTGGTGCCCAAAAGCAATTGGTTGAACAGGACAATGGGTTGGTTGAAGAGGCAAGGATGTTAAGACAACACATGATGGATATGTAGCAGGATTGAATACTGGGAAGGCACCACCCTAGCCACCACCTAGCTTCCTAGATGCTACCCTTACCCAAACTCCGGTAATAGTGCTAGATGATCCCCATACTCTCCAGATTCTCCCGCTTATCACAGCCTTCCCAACCACCCTAGTAGCTCCATCACTCGTCCTCCAACCACCTTTCCCGAAAATTGCCCTCCTGTCATATCCACTATCCTCACGATCACAACTTCTCAACAATCTTCCCTTTATAGATCCAACAATGAACACCCATCCAAAACTCTTGATGCCCAATATTACCCCTCACGGGTTGCCCACAAGGTCCCTGACTCAAACAATCATAGCCCTCGGAATGAGCCTCATGTTAAAAATGAAAACTTCACAGGAAAAGAAGGGCGGGATGAGATATCTAGGAAGCTGAAAGGTATAGAACATTCCTTAAGGAGCATGCAAGGGATGGGAAATCAGATTAACATGTCTTACAATGACTTGTGTATGTTCCCTGATGTTCATCTGCCCGCAGAGTTTAAAATGCCAAAGTTTAACTTGTATGATGGGCATAGAGATCTAGTATCCCAGCTAAGGGGTTATTGTAGTGAAATGAGAAGTGTTGGCAGGAAAGATGATTTGTTGATGGCGTATTTCAGTGAGAGCTTGAGTGGGGAAACCTTGGAATTGTATACTCATCAAGATTTCAAGAAGTGGCATGCATGGGATGACATGGCTCAAAATTCTGTTCGATACTTTCAGTACAATCTAGACATTATCCCAAACCACTCCTCCCTGTCAAAGATGGAAAAGAAACCGAAGGAATGTTTTAGGGAGTTTGGACTCAAATGGAGGAACCAAGATGCTCGGGTCAGTCTCCCGATTGGTGAAGAAGAAATGGTTGAGATTTTCCTACAAGCCTAGGGGGCCACCTACTTCAGTCATTTGATCCCGGCCTTGGGTAAACCTTTCAATGATGTGGTAAAAATAGGGGAGATGGTAGAAGAGTGAATTAAGTCACGCAAAATCATTAGTTATTCTGCATTGAAAGATACTACAGAAGACATTCAGAACATCTCCGTAAGTTTGGGTGGAAGAAAGAGAAATAGAAAAGATGTTGTTGAGACCCGCCAACGACAGGATCTAGTGGGCATTCCTGCTCAACGCTTTCAGCCTCAATATCGACCTCATGGATATCTCTGTGCTCCAAATAATCCTCCCCAATGCTACTTATCTCCACAAAATCCCCAAAGTCATACCTCACCTTCCCAGTACTCCATCCGCAATGCACCACCATATGCTCCACATCCACAGGACTTGCGATGGCCTGCACCATTTCTGCAAATATCTTACCCGCCTCCTCAAGCATATCAACCACCTACCCGCAAAAGGTTCCAACCGAGGCCAGCGTACAAAATGAAAAGGCAATAGGAAAAAAAAGACTTTCACTCCTATTGGAGAATCATATGCCAGTTTGTTCCAAAGGTTGAGGCAATTGGACATGTTGAAGCCGATTCAGATAAAAATACCGAACCCTCTTCCAAAGAATTTTTATTATTCTCAAAGGTGCGCATATTTCTCTAATGCCTCGGGTCACAGCATAGAAAAGTGTTGGCATCTGAAAAGAGCAGTTCAAAAGCTTATTGATGCAGGTGAAATTGTCATGCAAAATCCAGATGTAGTAGATACTAGCCAAAGTCCATCGTATGTCCATAATGAGACACATATGATGGGTATGATTTGTGTTGAAAAGGAATATAATAACTCTTCTGAGATCCTCGGAGGGCCACTTGCCGCAAAGCTTTCAGTGCTATCAGTCTCAATTCTAAAATTTAATCTTAAGAACGAGCCGGCAATGGATACTTGTGAAGGTCCCAGTATTGTTAATGCAGAACTCAGTGGCTAAGATGTTGAGCTTGGTGATTGGAAATATGCTCCTTTCTTGGCTAGCCAGGAAGGAGTTTTGGTGGTTTATTTTGTTGTTATTTTCTGTTGTCCGATTTATTTCAGGGTTGTAATCCGGATATTATCTTGTGGCTCAAACCCTTCTATCCTTTTATTTTGCCTAGTATGTTTAATCGTAGTAGCTCATTTAGTGTTATCTAGGATTATTCCAGGGTTGTAACCCCAGTTTAGTTTTCTTGTTTTGTAATTAGAACCCTTTCTCCGTCTGTTTAATGTAATCTCTTGTTTTTTTTATTTCTAGTTTGTATTTGTTTAGTTCTCCTTTTCTTTTATAGTTCTTTTCATGGTGACTCTAGTGGCATGACATGCATAGGGAAATAAGTAAAGATTTAGATATTTTGAGATCATTTAAAGCCCGAATTGTATGAAACTGGGGGCAGATGGTTTGGGAAGTTAAGTGGACAACAAGAATTTGTTACAAGAACGTGCATCCCAGACAATTTGAAGCAAGCAACTTTGAGTTCAAGTGCATCTCAAGTTACAGCATAAAGCCAAGGGAGTTTGCTCCAAACTGACGGAGCACATCCATTTTGAAGAAGAAATCACCCAAGAAGAGCTTTGTACTTGACAAGGCACTAAAGAAAGGTGGAAGGCATATCTGTGATACCAATGCCGATGTTGCAAAAGAAATGCGCATGATGTTTATATTTAATCTTCAAGTTGCATATGTTATACTTGGTATTCTTAGATAATGGGAGACCCTCCTTCAGCTATCCAAACACTTTATACCCTTTGGTACCCCTTTGAGCCTGTGCTGATTTCTTTGACCCCCCTCTTTTGGAATCAAGTTAGAGTCATAAAAAAAACATGTGCCCATAGATTTGTTTTAGAAAATTCATTCCAAAAGAAAAAGAAAAAAATAAAAAAAAAGAGAGATAAAGAATAAAAATAAAAGAAAAAGAAAAACAAGAAGAAAAGAAAAAAAGAAAAAAATATGGCAACAAAAAAACAAAACAAGAATTAGTTGTGAACTACGTTCGACCTGATTCTTGTCACCACAAGATACGTAGGTAGCCTTACGGTTCAGTCGCACCAAATAAAATATTTCATAATCCCATGAAGTCAAGAGTGGGGCGGTTTTTCGTAGAATCAAATTCTGCTGATTTAGAAATTGGGGCAAAGTTTTGAAATGGATTCCAAAAGTTGTAAATAAATTAACCCTGTTATCTTAGTTATTTTGAGTCTTTATAATATCCTTTCTTTCTAACCCTGTCCAAAAGCCACATTACAGTCCAAAAAAGACTTCTCAAATAATCTTTGAGAGTGGTGAGTTTAGACATGCCAAGAGCATATGATATTTTTACCATGATTAATGCCTTATCATCTGCAGAATCAGAGGAAATAAGAAGAAAAGAACAAAATGAGAAAGTCTTATTGGTGAAAACCTTCACAGTCACCATAAGGCGACGGTGAGTTGAGAGAAAAAACAAAATGAGAGAGGATTGATGGTAAAAACCCTTCGGGCACTACAAGTCGAATAAGGATCGTGAATCAGATAGGATAATCGGAGCATTGAAGCCCAGTTTCACGGTGAAGAGGTACAACAAGAGTTGAATATTAGACTTGCTTGACAAATTAGGCTACTTAATCCAAAAGTGCATGTCATAGTCATTAGAGTTGGTATCCATATCTGAGAAGTTTCTACTTGGTGATTTTCCTGTTAGATATCATTTCTTTCCATTGTCCCCTTACTATGTTCCTCTTGATTTGTTTAAGTCCTCTTCTTGAGTCTGTTTTATCAAAACAAGTGAGAAATGACTTCAATATTTGCCACCAACTTTCCAATTGCACAAAGCGGAGTCTGGCTAGTACATCAAAGTGGCTTAAGTCAGGAAAGAGTAGTATGCGCACTCTGTTGGTGACAATTGACGTACTTTGGGATTCATGTGAAATACAAAGGTGCGGTATATGTCAATTCATGAACATAATGAACTAGATAGAGGGATTTTGGATTTGAACGGATCATAGGTGTTTTCATTGATAAGGGTTTACTGGGAAAGTAGTTAGTCAATAAACAAGCAAGGTATTTCAAGTTGAAATCAAAGTTATCATGGCAAGTGAAGGAGCAATCGCCCTCAAAGTTAAGGCTACAAACCAACCGCTATGTTTAAACTCACAAGTTTTCTTTGTTTGAAACAGAGACGAAGACTATGTCCAAATCAAAGCTTGGATGCTTGAAATTTTCAAGTGCAGTGCCCAAATTTGGTTAGCACAAAGGTTGTTTGAGAAGGTTTTTACTTGCTAGGCGTTCCCTAGTTGAGATGGCCATTACCTCCTATTAATTCTCCTTAGTAAGAAGAGTTTTTAGTTTTCCTTAAGTTCTGGGGTCCCGCCTGCATAATAGGGTTAGTTTTAGTTTCCTTAAATTATTAATCTTTAGCATTCCTTAAGTTCAGGGGTCCCGCCTGGAGAATAGGGTCATTTTTAATTTTCTTAAGTGGTTAATCTTTAGTTTTTCTTGAGTTCAGGGATCCCTCCTGGAGAATATAGTCAGTTTTTAGTTCCCTTAAGTTAAGTTCAGGGATCCCGCGTGGAGAATAGGGTCAATTTTAGTTTTCTTAAGTTGTTAATCTTTAGCATTCCTTAAGTTCAAGAGCCCCGCCTGGAGAATAGGGTCATTTTAATTTTCTTAAGTGGTTAGTCTTTAGTTTTCCTTGAGTTCAGGGGTCCCGTCTGGAGAATAGGGTCATTTGTTAGTTTCCTTAAGATTTCAATATTTCAGTATTTTGTTTCTCTTAAAGTTCAGGGGTCGCATCTGGAGAATAGGGTCAATTGTTAGTTTCCTTAAGTTTTCAATCTCTTAGTTTTCTTGAGTTCAGGGTCCTGCCTGAAGAATAGGGGCAGGTTTTAATTTAGTCAAGCTTAGCTTATAATTTTCCTTAAGCTGGATCTCACAGGAGACGCACATCTTAGTCGAGTTTTTAGTTTTACCCTCATCATTGCATCATTTATCAATAGCATAGGTGATTTATAGTTTCGCTAACAACTCACAAATCTTCCTAGTGCAAACTGGGGCAGAAAATTTTGTTTGTTTTGTTGTTTTTGATTGCAGGCATCCACCTAGAGAACGAAGGGCAACATTTCAGAAATCGGTATTAGGTCCAAGTCAAAGAAGCACCAGGAACCTGCCTGAAGAACGGGGTCAACTTTCAATTTCATTCGAGATCAAGCAGGAGGATACCACCTGCAGAACGAGGGTCAATATTTCAGAAATTGGTTTCAAATGCAAGTTAGAGAAGCGTCAGGAGCCCGCTTGAAGAACATGGTCAACTTTGAGTTTACAAGTTCAAGTCAGGGAGGCATCAGGAGCCCGTCTGAAGAACATGTTCATTTTTCAATTTCAAGTTAGAGAAGCATCTGGAGAATCCCGTCTGAAGAACCGGGTCAACTTTCAGTTTACAATTTCATGTCAGGGAGGCATCAGGAGCCCGCCTGAAGAATAGGGTCAACTTTCAGTTTTCAAGTTCAAGTCAAAATCAAACAGGAGGATCCTGCCTGAAGAGCAGGGTTAACTTTCAGTTTTCAAGTTCGAATCAGAGGCATCAGGAGCCTGCCTGAAGAACAGGGTCAACTTCCAGTTTTCAAGATTTAAGTCAAAGACAACAAGAGTCCGCCTGAAGAACAGGGTCAACTTTCAGTTTTCAAGATTCAAGTCAAAGACAGCAGGATCCCGCCTAGAGAATAGGGTCAATTTTTAATTCAAATCAGAACTAGCACGAGCTACTTGAGGAACAAGGTTTTCAAACTCAAGTCTACTCCAAGTTCAAGTTTATTTAAAGTGCAAGCAACATGATGCTCGATTGAAGAATAGGGTCAACCTTCAGTTTTCTTTAAATTCAAGTCAGCAGGATGCCCACCTGAAGAATGGGGTGAATTTTCAGTTTCATGTTGAAGGAGCAAGTGGAGATTCAAAGAAGATTCAAGACAAGAAGTGGATAGGACCTTGTGTTTTTCTTTTATTTTTGCTGTAATTTTTCCTTTTATTTTGATGTAATGGCAGGAACCACAGACCGGAACCTCGACGACACTTCACTCGACTCTCCACCTCCGTATACCCTATCACTGTTCCTGCTTTTGAACTACATGTGACCTGATTCCTTTATAGCCAAGGATATGTAGGCAACTCAAATACCAGGGCTCGGTCTCATTCTCCTTTCTTTTAGTTTTTGGTCTCTCTAAATAAAGGTCAGGTCAAGAAACATGTCTCATCGTTCTTTATCTGAAAACTCTTTGTGTTTTCAGTCAAAGAGGGGCAGCTGTAGACATGTAATTTTGACCTTCCCTAAGATTTTACATATTTTAGCATATAAATATTTAGTTTAGGCCTAATATTGCTATTTTAACTAGTTACTCTTTTACTTTATTTTGTCACGAAAATAAAAATTACAAAAAAAAATATTTTCTTTTATTTAAGTAATTGATATTTTATCTTGTTACTTTTAATTTATCTACCTTTCATAAAATTCAAAAATACAAAAATAGTTCCACTTTGTTTTTTGGAATATTAGTAGTTTGGTAGGGATATTATTTTAATTTTGCATGATTTTAATCTAATTCCATTTTTATCTTTTAGTATGATATTTGAAAAATACCAATAATAGGTTTGTTTTAACGGTTAGTTTTATTTTAATAGTTATTTTACTTAAGTAGGATTAATTAGTAAATGGGGTAGTATTTTTAGTCTTGTTCAATGAGGAAGAACAAAATTTGGGCTCAAACAATCCACTTTTTAGGCCCAATTTTCGAATTAGCCCATTAAGGCCAATACCTAATACCACCTAAGCTAACCCTATAGACCCTTCTAGACACTCATCTTCCTCTCTTAACTAAAAATACCCTAAACATACCTAACTAAAAATACCCTTAAAAAAATGGAGCCGCATAACACAAAAAAGGGACCCTCTTCTTCTTCCTTCCTTAACAAAAACCCTAGAGCTGAAACCCTTCTTCGTCACGCACACACAACCGTCCACCACACCCCTCCCAGCCGTGACCCTCACCCAAAGAACACCCCCTACATCTTCTTCTTCACCCCATCTCCAGCCACCAAACCCGTCGAAAATCTGCACCCTAACCACCACAGCTTGCCGGAGAAGAACCAGCCATAGCCCCTCCCTCCTCTATTATCTTTCAGTTGTCGTTCCCCCATCCCATCACCACCAGCGACCCCTCTTATTCTTCTTTATTCCTAAGAATTCCAGCCGACGACTCCTCCATCTCTAATGCCGGCGAAGACCTTCAGTCCAAAAACGAGAGAAATAGAGGCTGAAAATAGTGAAGAAAAATGAAAAAAAACAAAGCTGAAAATAGCAAAATGTCCAAAAGCTCATTTAGTATCCTTTTTCGATGAGCCTCAAGTTTTCAATTGAGTTTAGTGACTATTTCTATTGTTCCCTGGTTGAAGTCCGTTCGAGGTGTGGTCTGTTGGTTTTGTTCGAGTTCGATCGTTGTTCGAGTTTCACTCATAGCTGTGCTTTCCATCTGTTGTAGATGCTGTAATTTTTCTTCAATTGAAATCTTCTTCAGAAGCTGCGTAGTAGAGATAATTAAAGGTACCAGTAGATTCAATAGCAATTCTTAACTGATGTTGCCAAGAAAGCCAAGGCATTCCTCCATTGGTGGTTCATTCGAGGTTGTGTATCCGGGTTCCAATCGTTTGAGGTTTATTTCTCCCTTATTTTGTTGATTTGCTTAATATTGTGCTTTCCTTTGTTTTCCTGGATCGTTTCTTCATTAAGAGATAGATGTTTAATGCATGATGTTTAACATTTTGGTGTTTCCGGAGTTAAATTGACCTATTAAGTAAAATTGGGCAGTGGAGTTGGGTATTAAAATAAAAGATGATGTGCTATTATTTCGCTTTCATTAATCGTATGCTAAAAAAAAGTTTAGGTCGACCACACCTGGGTAGGCGAACCTTTAGGCGCGTTTTGAATTTATTATCGTGATTATATACACATTCGCGTGACATGATTACGGTTTCTAAAATGAATATTCGTAGCTTGCTTTAGGCGTTACTTAATCTATCATCGTGATTGTGTACCTGTTCGAATGACATAATTATAATTCTAAAACTAAAATTGAGGTATGAGTTCGTGAAACTTTGACCAAATTTTCTTAATAATAATAAAGCGTGATTAATTGTGAACACGTACACGTAACATGATTCTTAATGCACCAAACAAAATGAATACACGTACGCGTGACTCATTTCAGGTTAATTTCTTAATTAAAAGTAGTAAAAGATAAATGTACATAGGTTTTAAAACTAGTAATTAGATAATTTAATTAAGCCAAGTATGATTAAAACGATCGTGCTAAAACCACGAAACCTGGGAATGCCTAACACCTTCTCTTGGGTTAACAAAGTTCCTTATCCCGATTTCTGTGTTTCGAGATATTAAACCGGTGACTTGGGACACCATAAATTATCCTAAGTGGCGACTCTGAATTTGAATAAATAATCCTGTTTCGATTATTGTTACTTTAATTGGAAAATGTCCCTTATATCCCTTTCGGGTAAAAAAAGAGTTGTGACACTCCCGTCAAGCTTCTTATAAATAACTTCATTCTCAACTTCTCATTCCTCCCGACTCCAACCAACTTATCACAACATGCCCTTAAATGTGCGTGGTGATCACCCGGCCCATCGAAGATATCGAACTTCGGGGGTTCATACCCTGCTGGCATATCCACATCCGGATGAATACACAGATCCTCGTAGTCCTAATTTTCACTTCCTTGGGAAACTTAGAGGTTCTTCATTTGTTTTATCAAGATTTATAACTGCTCAGATATTGACTCCTCTTCCTTACGCTTGGTTTCCCTTTCTATCTCGACGTACTGGTCAACCTAGGAAGGCACTCTGACCGTGACAGGTGCTATAAAGGTATGTTTAGAAATTACATATACAGGGGAACATACCTCTCATGAGTAGTGGTATGTGTTGGTTTGGGTTAGTGGTAAAAGTGATTCCGTCATGAGGAGGGATGTGAGTTGCATTGGTGGTCATGGGAGGGTTTTGAGGTGTCTGAACGTACTATGGTACGTAGGGAGTGTGGATGGGGGGATTTGCTGGGTTTGCAGGGGTTACTGGAGGTATGACTTGAGTAGTGGGAACTCAAGTAGGGGTGTTGTTTTTTTTGGCGCAATATGGAAGGAAAATGGCCAAGAATTGAATCCAAATAAGGGAATCAAGGTGGTTGAGGAAGCGTTGTCACATACATGTGCGCTAGTTCCCTGATATGCTATACTTCCTCCCTTAGAGATTTTATTTCCTGGGCCATCCTGGCCACATGTTTATCATTCCTGATATCGTCCTTTTCCCCGATCGCCCCAAGCTGTCGGCTATGACCAGAGCATGTTCAGTTGGGTTTTCTATAGCTAACACCTTTCCCTTTGATCTTAGATTGTACGGTGGTTCCTCCAGTTTTGGTCGACACAAACTAACTTTCATTTTCTTTTCGGGGGGTAGTAATAAAGCAAAAGAAAAAGAAAAGGAACAAGAGTCAGTTTCTTCATTTATACAAGCAGTAAATCACACAGAGTAATTAATTCACGCATTAAGGCTAGCGTATTTCCTAGAATTCGTGGGGACCTCTCATTGCCGGAGGTAGGCCTAAATCACATATATTTGACATACATTTAGACCTAACACATTTAGATCCGAAGTAAGTTTGTTTTCATTGATAATTTGGATTGATATAAGGGGAACAAAGATTACATCACTGTTTCACAGAACTACATGGACTTGGACAACTTTCCCTTTTGGAAAGTAAAAGAAACTCGGTTATAAGAGTACAAAGTGGGAAAGAAGCAATTGTATCCTCTAACCAGGCTATATCCTCTCTAGTTGGCCGGTCTAGCTCGTCTTCCTCGTTGATCCGTACGTAATACTTAGGAGAGAACCATGGGTTTTGACCCATTGGCATTGTGACCAGGTCGTTCCACTCTTCTTGGAGCCTTCGTATCCTGGGAATTGGAATCTATCAGTTGTACTCATCCTCGTATAATGATATCCTTGTTCACAAAGGCACATCTTGGATCATCCCGAGCTGTCGAAGGACCCGCAGGGTTGAGTATGGTTGGATACCTTCAAGTCCGATCAGCTCAATGAAGTATTTCTGAGGAGTCCTTAAGATTGCTCTTCCACCTAACCATGATAGCTTCCATTTGATCCATTCTCCACTCAGGTTTGTCAGTATTTCCCTCCACTCTTCTTGCCCATGTGGGGAGACCCCAATGTCTCATACTTTTGTTGTGGCTAGGGATCATGTTGCTGACGCCCACAAAGTAGTCAATAGTGGCCTCTCGCTAGAAGAAATGTTCAGTAGCTCAGATCTGAAGCAGCAACTTACAACCTTTAAAGAAATCATACCCTAGTGCACATGCGGACAAAGCCCTCGATATCTCAGCTAGTACCATCGGCACAAAATTAGCTTGAAGGCTGACACGGAAGGTCGCCAAAACCATAAGTAATAAGTTGATATTGATCTGACCCTTTATCTATCAACAAGTGAGTGAGCACCCTGTCTGCTCGGATGTTCAGAAAAACCATTAGTGCCCCTAGGTGCGTCTGAACCTCATCTCTGTATTCCCGACAAATATTTTTCCACCACTACTTCAATTTATGTGGCGCTCCCATTACCATGCTAATCTCAGGGATGTTTTAGTTGATTTCCATTTTTCTGAAGTGGGTAAAAGAAAGGTGTTTGGTAAGTGTTTTCTTTGGATCATTAAGTTTCTTGTTAGTTTGTTTGTCTTTCCACAGAGGTCACGTCGTCGGGTGCATGACCCTGTTGACATTATGGTGGCTTTCGTAATTGTGTGTTGATGCCAAGGACCGACTCACCTAAGGTTTATGTAGTATTCCGTATCTTTGCTAGAGTAGAGTGTTTCCTACATTTGAGTTGGACTGAAGGCTGCGAGAAGTTATGTCAGTTGACCTGACAAAGCCATTCTCTAAAACTAGAGAGTTTTGAAAAAAGGTCGGAGGGGTGTAAAAGACAACCCTTGCGTGCCATTGTATGTGATAGTATACGACCAAGACTCGATAGGAAGAAATGTGATGATAGTGTATATAAAACGGCAACAGGCAAGAGTGTAGCAACGATAAGAATAAAGAGCAAATAAAGCGGGTGAGCATGTTATTGCAATATTATCTACATTTAAGGAAATTCATAGATAAATATAGATACCAAATAGTCCAAGTCTTCTAAGGTCAGAATCTAAGTGTGAATCCCCAGCAGAGTCTCCATGTTGTTGCACCCTATTTTTCACTAGTCAAAACAAGATTCAACTTGTGGTTTCTCTGTTGTTGATAAAAGAGAGTCGCCACCTAATATTTAAAGGCATACTAGGGTACCTATTTAATTACTAAATCATGTTCTTTATTATTTTGCTAACCGGTGAGATTATGGGTAAGGGTTCTTTTTCTTCTATGGGGAAGGTGTTAGGCACCCCTTAAATTCTGCCTGAGGTAGATCCATACGACTTGGACTAGATTTGGGATAAATTATTTATACTATGCCTTAATTAGCATTCTAAAGATATGACTTACCGCATATTAAGATATAATTCTTACAAAGGGAGGTTGTAGTTTAAAAGGATATGAATTTATAAAGGAGAATAACGTTAGTGCATGTATACTTGAAAAGCTTTTGAAAAGAAATATTAGGTGTTGGTATTACAAAATTATGTGAAAAGGGAAAATTAAATTATACACTTGTTCCTAAAGCATGATCAGGCCTAAATGTACCTTGATCTTTTAGCCTTGAAGAAAATCTATTTGTTGAAAATCCTTTTGAGGGATAACACCCCATATTTTGAAATATTTTAATTCCCTTTTAGAGACAAAACTTGTGACTTAGTTTGGTTATTCCTTTTGAAAGTGGGGCTACCATCCCTTGCTAAGTCTTGGACATCAAATCTTTTTGAGAGAAGGTGAGCGAAAATATAGCGATGATATAAATAATTGTAATTAGTGAATGGCAGATTAGTTACTAACTAATTCTTTTTAATCCTATGTAATTTAGGGCTTGTCTATGTTTTATATGACATTAAGATATAAAGTAAAGCATGCAATCCAATATATAAGTGTTGTATACATGTGAGATGGAATAACGACAAAGATGCAACAAAAAGCAACAACGCAGTAGACTAAAGGTAACGAAGCAGTAAACAATAAAATGAGTTAAAGGAGAGGATTGGATCTGGTAATTGGGCCTCGAAGAGGCAGGCCTAGCAGTAAAAAGATGTGGCAACAGCTAACTTAAGACCTCCAGAAAAATGCAGCAATTTTGGGCTTGGGCCTGAGTTCCTTATGAACTCATCACGCCTAAAAAATGTACATGTTTTAAAAGAGAAAGTCATTAGATACAAATTATACATGTACGAAACACAAAAAATATGATTGGAGAAACATCTAACAAAATATGAATACTCAAATACTATGAGAAACTTATACTAATGTGATGGATATACATGGCAAATAATTTACGTTGAAAACCTTCTGTTGTCACTAAACACTAAACCCCTAAAGAAGAACAAGTGTCAATGAATTAAGGGCTAAGGAGAGAGTTCTATTCAAAGTTGATCCCCCCTTTGAATCCCCCGACACTTTAAAGTTTTCAAGGGTCTCAAGTCCCAAGGCAATGCGTGTGCCGGGGAGAGCAACCTAACCTGGAGTTAAACTCCACTCTGAAATACCCCTAACTACTAATGACTCATTTTTTTCTATGGGTTTAAGTGACAATGAGGCCCTTACAGTATAAACTAACGACCATAATATTCCCTACCACAGAAATATACCTTCTCTCTTAAGAGAATAACATAAGGATACAAAAACAATTTTATTTTTTATGACTACATTTCTAATACCAAATATATAATACATATATTAAGCAAGTATAAATGTGAGATTTCAAACACATATGGGAGAGAAACATCAACTCTATGATATTATTGTTAAAGATCTAAACACATAGAATCACATTCAAAGGATAGGTAAAGAACACACATTTCAGATATGCAGCAGTACAAATGCCTCTGTTTTATCAAACTAACATAGATTATTTAACTCATGCCTTGCAACTAGCATATGCACAAATTGACAATACCACTTGAAACTTTTCTTTAAAAAAAATCTACAAGTATTCAGACAGATGGTCATGATTAGAAAACACTACAAGTATTATCAGGACTTTTAGTATGACTATAGGTTACAGATTCAAACATAGAATTCTTAAAGATGCTTAACAGAATCACATGTTACCAACCATACTTCATTTGGGATTGAGGGCAGAATCATATCTTTATAAGAATACTAATCTTATATTGCCATAGGCAGACTATTATGTCCAAGCAATTGTCACGACCCCAGTTCGCCGTCCGTAAACTATTGTGACGGCACCTAGTCTCTACGACTAGGTAAGCCTAACAAATGCGGAAAGAAAATAATTAAAAACTGGGATAACAAAACGAAATAGTGTTTAAGATACCTCCTAGCATATAACAGTACAAAATCTTAACCTTACACTCCCAAAATCTGGAACCCCATGAATCACAAGCTAAGAATTTACATAAAAAGCTCTAACTCCAGAAATATCTATCAAAAAGAGAAATACAGAGGGGCTATACTAGTACTGAGAATAGAAAGGGACTCTTCGGTCTGCGGACGCGACATATATAACTCGAAGTCTCTATGAAAGCGCCTCTCCTCAAGTGTGATAAGACTGAGTGGAAGTACCTGGATTTGCACATGAAAAACATGCGTAGAAAGGACATGAGTACACCATGGCGGTACTCAGTAAGTGCCAAGCCTAACCTCGGTCGGGTAGTGATGAGGAAGGTCAAGGCCGTACTGAGGTTAAATAAAATATAAGGTATAACAGTGTAAAATAAGATAGTATAATAAGTGAAACAGTAAGCAGTAACACATGATGGAAAGAACAACAGCAAATATAACAGAGATGAAATAATCACGGAAAGGAAATAGCTCAGCACAGAGATAACAAAAGGGGATCTCCCAGGATACCATCCTGTAGTCCCAAATATAAATATCCAGTGGATCTCTCGGGATACCGTCCCGTAGTCCAACTCATAATGTGTGGGGATCTCCCGGAATACAGATCCGTAGTCCCCAATATAAATACACAATACATGGGGAATCTACCGGGTGTAGTCCCGTAGTTCCAATATAAAAGTGCAGGGGATCTTCCGGAATACCGATCCGTAGTCCCAAAGTAAACATGCAGGGGGATCTCCCGGAATACCGTCTCGTAGTCCCAAAGTAAACACGCAGCAACAACAAGAAGGATACACAGTTCAATTCAAATTTCATACCAAGGTAAAATAGGTTTTTCTAGACTAGCATGTTGCACATAATCCAAATAAGGTAGTTTGAGCAAGTAAGGCAATTAAGTCAACTAGTCATGCTTCCCTAAGCTAACAACAGGCTTGAATTGCAAGTAGTATAAACAGGAAAAGAAGCACAATTATAATTACTCAATGAAAATCGGATTTTTCAACAATTAGCACAAGTACGCACTCGTCATCTCACATACAAGGCATTTCAAATATCAATAATACCAAATCCTAAGCGGGAGTTCTCGCACAAAAGGTTAGGCAAGCCACTTACCCCGAATCGACTCAAAATCAACCCGAAAATCACGTTCTTGCCATGAGTACTCGACTCCAAATGGCCCAAATCTATTCAATTCAATTGCATAATGTAAATATAACTTCAAGTAACTGATTCCACAAATAAAGTCTATACTAATACGCGAAATTAGGTAAAATACCAAAACACCCTCTGGGCCCACGTCTCAGAATCGGGTAAAATTTATATTTTCAGAATCCTCATACTCTCATGAGTCTAACCATACCAAAATTATCCAAATCCAATGTCAAATCCCCAGTCAAAACTTAAATTTAGGTCTAAGAACTTTCCCTCAATTTTCATCTAAATTCTGAAATTAAATGATGAATTCATGTTTAGATTAATGGGTTATAAGCAAAAAGGAATTAAGAATCGTTACCCAATCGGTATCTTTGAAAATCCCTCAAAACCTCACTCAAATCTAAACTCCCAAACTCAAGTTTTGATAAAAACAGTCAAACCCTCGTTTTTGAAATGTTTAATACTGCCCAGGTGGTTGTATATCGCGATCGCGTAAAATGAGGTGCGATCGCGTAGAGGAAAATCTGATGGCTCATGAACTGGGCTATGCGAACGCGTGATGAAGCATGCGAATGTGGAAGAGGGAAAGGCAGGCTGACGCGTTCACGGATAGGACAATGCGAACGCGTAGAGGAAATGGTCACAGTATCCCCCGTTCCTAGTTATACTACGCGAACGCGAATAGAGGGATGCGAACGCGAAGGAGGAGGGGGCAGACTTCCGCAATTGCGAGCAAAAACATGCGAACGCGAAGAACAATTAAACCATCCTCCGAAGTTACACTACGCAAACGCAGAGGAAAGGGCGTGAACACGATTAAGGAAACCAGACACCAACAGTTCTGCAATTTCAACAAGTTCCAAAATGGCCCGTTGAGCATCCGAAACACACCCGAAGCCCCCGAGACCTCAACCAAAACATGCCAACCAATCCTAAAACATCATTCAAACTTGTTCCAATCTTCGGAACGCTCAAAATAACATCAAAACACAAATTTTACATCGGATTCAAGCCTAAGAATTCAAAAAACTCTCAAATTACGCTTTCGATCAAAATGTCTATCAAACCTCGTCTGAATGACCTGAAATTTTGCACACACGTCACATTCAACACTACGGAGCTACTTCAATTTCCGGAATTCCATTCCGACCCTTAGATAAAAATCTCACTATCCAACCGGAAACATCAAAAATTCAACTTTCGGCATTTCAAGCCTAAATTACTTATGGACCTCCAAAACACAATCCGAACACGCCCCTAAGCCTAAAATCACCTAACGGAGATAACAGAACTGATAGAATTCCATTCCGAGGTCATCTTTATACTGCTCTGACTACGGTCCAAATTTTAAAGCTTAAGCTCTCGTTTAGAAACTAAGTATCCCAAAACAATCAGAAACTCAAAACCAAACAACCCGGCGAATCAAAATAGCAGAAACAAATACGGGGAAAAAAGTTAATAGGGGATCAGGATGTAAATTCTTAAAATGACCGGCCGGATAATTACAGCAATAACAATAGAAAGTTCTCCTAGGGTTTACAGACTAAGTTCAATTCATCAGTAGGGAAAGAGAGGATCAAATGCAATTTCAATACAGAGTATAAGAACAAGAGGTCATGTAGACAAACAAAAATACATGAAACATTTTATTAACTACACATAAATACTTAAATGGGATTGTGATCCTATACAGATATGGTGAGCTTCACCTACTATAGAATTTAGTTAGCAATGTCATAAAAGGGAGGGGGTTATAGACAAGGGAAGTATTATACCAAAACAAGTTAACTTAGGTGTATAGACTACAATTAGCATCTGAATAAGAAGAAGTTATACTCAACTTGAAAATAGTTATTACTCAACTATAATAAAAAGACTATGACCTGCTTTTATTAAAAACAACTTAATAATAATTAAATGTAAGCTTCATAAAGTCAGCAATGTTATAAAGGAAATTAAATACAAGAAAAGTGATGCACCAAACAGGTTTAACTCAGTTATGAAACTAGAGTTAAATCTAAACACGAGGCAATTATGTTTAGCTTAACAAAGTAACTATAACAAACATAACTATGATCTATTTCTATGAAAAAGGGGTAACTTAATCTTAACAGAGTATATACAGAAGGGTTATTGATATTCATAAGAGTTCAGATTAGAAAGACTGTTTCATATATGTGCAACCAACAATTAGATATGAACATAAGACTGTAATAATAACTCAAAAAGCTGCTCTCTGAGTCAACAGACACAGATATAGATAAATAGAGCACTTAACACTTCTCATGCTTCAGTAAAATAGTGAAGGATAAGTTATGAACTTCAGGTTTATTCTATTTAGGATTATCAAGTAATAATCTCGACCATAAGGAAAACAAAATGCTGGAAACAATGTGTAGAGATAAAGAACACAACAGAATCATCAATGGAAACTATGAAGTCTAGGTAAACATGAGAAGTCACTAAGGCACATTAAGGAAACTTAATCATGCAGACTATCAGGATTTAGATATGAGAGTCATTAAGGTCATATAACAGTCTAGTTAATACCAATTAAAGATATTTAAGAAATATGACAAATGACCACATATAAACAATACCTTATCATGAACCGGAGATAAATTTTTTATATTAATGATAACATCATAAATGACTATACTTAACAGAAGACAACAAGAATAGACATAACATTCAAATAAAATGATCAAAAAGAGAAGAGTTGGAGGAACCTATAATGATCAACAAGAATAGGTATCTTTCTACCACCTACGATACCTATAATACACAACCAGCTTACCATCACTTATCCCCACCTTCCCATCAGAACTACCCTAAACCCCGATCCAACTACGACCGCAGAGCTCCCGGGCAATACACCCTTCTTGCTGAATTAATAGATCAACTGTATAAGAGGTCGAAGGCCACCAGTTATATCACTCCCATTTCACAGCCAAAATTGAAAACCCTTCTCAGTGGATCAACCCCAATGAAACATATGTCTATCACTCTGGCATGAAAGGGCATGCCATTAAGGAATGTCGCATGTTGAAAGACAAGTTTTAGACACTAATTGATACTAAGGTAATACATGTGAGGAATCTGCACCCAATGTCTACAACAACCCTTTCCCAGCAATATGGACAAAGGAGTAAATATGATTGATATTGATGAAGAATTGGACCAAGAAGGGTCAACTAGTCTTATATAGAAGGAGACACTGCCATGAAATCCCCTGTCACACTCTCATCAATTGTGGTGCAAGCCAAGGCACCATTCGACAGTGAAGTGGAACCTAGGCTACTGTTCACTATGATGGGAGTTCCATCACCATCTTACAAATTCAATGTTGTTTTGTGGTACTATCTGGCTCAAGAAAGAAGGAAAGGAAACGCTAAGATGGAAGAAGGGGGCGCCACCAAAGGAATGACTAGAACAGGAAGAGTATACACGCCGGAGAATCTTTCCTAGGGAGGCATAAGTAAGGAGATCGCACCAAAACTGTGAAAAAAGGTACTAATGATTTGTGGAGAAAGATACAAGAAAAAGAGTATTTTGTTGTTGGTCACCTAAACAAAACTCTTGCCCAAATATCCATCCTCTTATTTTTGCAGAACTTAAATGCACATAAGAACGCCTTGATAAAGGTGTTAAGTGAAGCCTATGTACCTATTGTTATCACTAGAGGAGAAACGACAAATATGGTGGGACAAGTACTGGAAACACACAAGATCACTTTCCACGGAGATGAGTTGCCACCAGAAACATTGCACATTACTATGTAATATGAAAAAAGTTCATTGCTTGAGTCTTGATTGATGGGGGTTCAAGTCTGTATATATGCCCTCTAACTACCCTAAAGAGGTTGGGTATAGTCATACCTGAGATACGATTGGGGAGCGTGTCAAGGCATTCGAAGGATCCTAGAGAGCTACAATCAGAGAAATTTATTTGAGTTTGAAGATAGGCCAGACCATGTTTGATGTCGAGTTATAGGTACTAGATATCTCTACCACCTACAACCTGCTACTAGGATGATCGTGGATACACATGGCTAGGGCAGTTGTGTTACATCTCGCATTTTTTGTATGTTAAAGTTTCGTCTTCAGTTAATTGACGTAGACTCGGGGATGGAAATCATCTTGAGGTTAGCATATTTATTCTATTTATAACAAGCACTAAGTAAGTGCTATGAAGGATAAAGGGTACACGAATTAAAGAAATGAGTTTTGTTGAGGGTTGTCGATTTGGGATAAACTAGGGGCCGAGCAATAATTCCCGATATTTATGACTAGTACCATGAAGGGTATCATATGACCATGTTAGTATGATATATAAAGTATATTAAAAATAAGTAAAATTTTAAGTAATTTGAGATAATGTTTAATTGTGCGGGTAATTGGTTAATTACCGGATAACGGGATATTAACTAATTAACTAATAAGTGGATAAAGATTAAATTTTCCACTTCGATCCCCACGTGGCAGCATACCACTTCATAAACAGATGACTCTTAGTCACTCTTGATAGGTGGCAAAAGGATGTGTTACCCAAATCACTTCAATTTCAAAGATCTTTCAAAAACCAAAACAATACTACAATTATTCCAAAACCTCATTCCTAATATACCAAAGACCTCACAATCAGAAGAAAACGTTAGCCATTTACCTTGCATTCAATTCCACTCCAAGAATTTCCAAAACAAGACTTTAATCAAGGTTGAAGAACGTGAGCATTTTCTTGCATTCAATTCCATTACAAGAATTTCCAAAATAAGATCTTAATCAAGGTTGACGAACGTGAGCATTTTGATAACTCTTCAACTTTCCCTTCTCAAAAGATACTCCAAATTAGATTTTATACATTAAGTAACGTGGGTTAGGGTTGTAGCAATGTAAATCTTCAACTGTCCAATGAAAACTTTTGGAATTGTAGCAATGTAAAATTTTGCAATTCTAAAGGAGCACGGTGCAACTTTTTCCAAGAAAATTATACGGATTTTTCCCACTCTAAGTATGTTACACCTAAGCCCTTATTTCATTTTGTATGATCTCATCATTCACAAGTTTGATAATGAGGCATAAAGAACAATTCATATCCCGGAATTTACGTATATTTTCCTAGTTATGTAAGTTACAATATTCTCCTTATAGGGACTTCACATTCAATTGAGTATTTTCTTCTTCCAGTCAAGAGAGCATAGCGTTTATATATACAGCGTTAAAGTATTTTCATTACCATCGAGCTACAATCGATGGGCACACTACTATTGGGCAACCTATGATAAGATAGTAAGTTATATACCGAGCCTACTATGACCGAGCGCCTATGAGCGAGCCTAGTTGGCCAAGATATAGAGCCTAGTATGGGTGAGCAGCGATGAGCAAGCCTACTACAGCGGAGTAGTAATATATATATATATATATATATATATATATATATATATATATATATATATATATATATACACCTAGCCTTATAGGGTTGAATAGCTATTTTACTTATTATATTGAGAGAATTGAGTCAGTATCAGCATGGAAGCATATGTTCAGATTATCAGTTCAGTTTTAGCTTTCTGTATACTTCCTTACATACTCGGTATATTATTTCGTACTGACGTCCCTTTCTGGGGGCACTGCATTTCATGCGTGTAGGTTCAGATAGACAGACGGGTAGACGTCCTCAATAGGTGTTGCCCGAGTTCAGCTTTATCGGTAAGCTCCCCGTCCTTCGGAGTTGCCGGGTCTAGAAGTTTTGTGTACATCTTTTTTATATATGTAGATAGGTTATGGGTAGGTCGGGGCCCTGTTCCGATCATAGTATATCTATCAGTAGAGGCTTGTAGACATATCCTATCAGTTAGTGCAGTATGTTGGGCTTGTAGGTCCTGTACATATATTTTGTTGGCTTGTTAGTTATAGTAGTTATGACAGCCTTGCCGGCCCAGCTTTATATTGACATTTAGTCAGCGTTAATCTCTATTCAGCTTTATATTTTACTTCACAAATTGTCTTGTTATATGGCCCTAGCAAAGGTATGACATTATATGTCTAGAATTCCCGAGCCGCAAGTTGGTACGCAAGGATAGGGAGGCACCAGGTGACGGTCTTGCCCCCATGCTCGGGGCATGACAAAAGTGGTATCAGAGCAGTTCTGTCCTAGGGAGGCTACAAGCCGTGTCTAGTAGGGTCTTGTTTATAGATGTGTGGTGCACCACATTATATAAGCAATGGACTACAGGGAATTTAGGAGTTGGTTACCCTTCTTTCAAATCTAAATCGTGCTATAGAACTGAGTTATAGGAAATTTGAGTTAAACTTACGTGTTGACGTTTGCATGCACAGATGACGGTAACTAGGAAAACTATGGCTAGCCAGAGGAGAGATACAGTAGTAGGTGTAGGGTCTAGCAGGGTACCCCCAGTAGATGGGGCCCAATCAGAGGCCTAGGAAGAGA
Source organism: Nicotiana sylvestris (assembly GCF_000393655.2). Classification (NCBI taxonomy): domain Eukaryota; kingdom Viridiplantae; phylum Streptophyta; class Magnoliopsida; order Solanales; family Solanaceae; genus Nicotiana; species Nicotiana sylvestris. The sequence continues at coordinate 53,091,126 of NC_091065.1, forward strand.
CCCCTACTCAGCCATTACCGGCCCCTCCACTAACGGAGGAGATTCCTAGAGAGACCGCACATCCAGTTCTCCCCCCGCTTCCATCAGATCAGGACTTGAGGAGTGCGGTGCATTTGTTGGCACAATTGGTAGCTACCCAGCAACATGCTAGGGCATCTGCTAGTGTAGGACCTTCAGAGGGATCTGGGAGTTCAAAGGTCCGAGAGTTTATTGTTTTGAGTCCCCCAGAGTTCACGGGGACAGATTAGGGGGAGGACCCGCAGGATTTCATAGATTAGGTTCATAGGATCTTTCGGGTTATGCATGCCATGGAGAAAGAGGCAGTTGAGTTAGCAGCTTTTTGACTCCGAGATATAGCCATCCTTTGGTACGAGGGATAGGAAAGGTCCAGGGGACGTGATGTACCTCCTGCTATTTTGGAGAATTTTTCAGATGCTTTCCTTGACCAGTACTTACCGCGAGAGATCTGACATGCCCGAGTTGATTAGTTTTTAGCCCTCAAGCAAGGCAATATGAGTGTTTGAGAGTATAGTCTTCGCTTTGACTCATTGGCCAGATATGCACCATCCACAATTGCTATTATGCGGGATAGGATCCACAAGTTTATAATAGGGTTGGCCCCAGAGTTGACCGAGGCATATGCCACCGCTGCATTACAGGATAGTATGGATATCTCCTGGATTCAGGCATTTGCCCAGAATATAGAAAGGGGTAGGCATCGGCAGCAGGGTACGGAGAGGTCTGAGTCAGGGTAGCGGAAGAGGATGAGATCTGCCATATCTCAGGAGCAGTCTTAGTGAAGTTATAGGCCCCAGTACTTCGAACGACCACCTAGACCTCTACCGCCTCAGTCATAGGGTTACAAGTATGATCGTTATATTCAGTTAGGACCAGGTGAATGCTCCCAAGCGTCAAGTTTTCAATGACAACGAGGATCGGGGCAGACTTGGCCATTTTCGCTGCGGTGTGCCATCTACGGTAGAGGACACTTGGTCCAATGCCGAGCCAGTTCCGATGCTTGTTATACATGTGGATGTTTGGGGCATGTGATGCGAGATTGCCCAAATAGAGATTCTAGGGTATGGCACAACTAGTGAATTCAGCAACATGATCATCTATGTCCGTGCATCCTTCATGGCACGAGTCTCAGTCTTCAGCTGGTAGAGGTCGAGGCAGAGGCAGAGGTTCTAGTTCAGGTGGTAACCAGAATCCTAGCTATGCGCTAGCGGGTCGACAGGACCAAGAGTCCTCACCAGACGTTGTGACAGGTATGTTGACCATTTGCTCTCATGATGTTTATGTCTTGATAGACCCAGGATCTACTTTATCATGTATTACCCCATTTGTCTCAAGGAAATTTGCTATAGCGCCTGAAATACTAAGTGATCCTTTTGCGGTATCTATACTGGTTGGAGAATCGATTATTGCTAGACGAGTTTACTAAGGTTGTACGGTGTCAGTTTGTGGTCATCAGACCTTAGCCGACCTAGTTGAGCTGGAGATGTTGGCTTTTGATGCTATCATGGGCATGGACTGGTTGGCAGCTTGCTATGCCACAGTTGATTGTCGAGCAAAAGATAACAAGATTTCATTTTCTGGGTAAGCTAGTCCTTGAATGGGTAGGTAATACAGCAACACCCAAAGGTAGGTTTATTTCCTATCTAAAGGCAAGGAAGATGATCACCAAAGGGTGCATTTATCATATTGTGCGAGTTAGGGATGTAGATGCAGAAATACCTACACTTTAGTCTATTCGAGTAGTAAAGGAGTACGTGGATGTATTTCCAAATGAACTTTTAGGTATTCCCCAGAGTGAGAGATTGATTTTGGCATCTATTTTCTTCCGGGAACTCAACCAATATCCATCCCACCGTATAGAATGACATCTGCCGAATTAAAGGAGTTAAAGGAGCAGTTAAAAGATTTGATAGAGAAAAATTTCATCAGGCCCAATACTTCACCTTAGGGTGCACTGGTACTGTTTGTGTAGAAGAAAGACAGCTCGCTGAGGATGTGTATCGATTATAGGCAGCTGAATAAGGTAACTATCAAGAGTAAGTATCAATTCCAAGGATCGATGACCTGTTTGATCAGTTGCAGGGGGCTAGATGCTTTTCAAAGATAGACTTGAGGTCGGGATACCACCATGTCAGAGTTCGGTAGAAAGATATTCCTAATACAGCCTTCAGGACCCGATATGGCCACTTCGAGTTCCTTGTCATGTCCTTCAGGTTGACGAATGCACCTGCCATATTTATTGACTTGATGAATAGCCTATTCTGACCATATTTGGATCTATTCGTGGTAGTCTTTATTGATGATATTCTGGTTTATTAACGTTCAGAGGATGAGCATATGGACCACCTTCGAGCGGTACTCCAAACTCTCCATAATAATAAATTGTATGCTAAGTTTTCTAAATGTGAGTTCTAGTTGAAGTCTGTAGCATTTTTGGGGCACATTGTATCTGATGGAGGTATAAAGGTAGACAATCAGAAGATTGAGGCTATGAAATCCTAGCCTAGACCTACCATTCCGATAGAGGTTCGTAGCTTTCTATGCTTACCAGGATACTACCGGAGGTTCGTAGAGGGTTTTTCTTCTCTTTCAGCACCATTAACGAAGTTGACGTAGAAAGCAACTAAGTTTTAGTGGACAGAGGCCTATGAGCAGAGTTTCCAAGAGCTTAAGAACAGGTTGACCTCAGCGTCAGTTCTTGCACTTCTAGAGGGTCCAGATGCTTATGCCATGTATTGTGATGCCTCAGTTGTCGGGTTAGGATGTGTCCTGATGCAACATGGGAAAGTAATTGCGTATGCTTCAAGGTAGTTAAGGAAGCATGAGCGGAATTATCCGACCCACGACCTTGAATTAGCTACGGTTGTCCATGCACTTAAGATATGGTGACATAATTTATATGGTGTTCATGTTGATGTGTTCACAGATCATAAAAGACTGCAATATATCTTCAAGAAAAAAGAGTTGAATTTGTGACAGAGGCGATGGCTTGAGTTATTGAAATATTATAATGTTAACATTCTCTACCATCCAAGGAAAGCTAATATTGTAACAGATGCCTTAAGTCATCGATCCATGGGTAGCTTAGCTCATGTAAAGGCCGAGAAAAGACAATTAACTATAGAGATTCATCAATTGGCTTGTTTGGGGGTTCGGTTTGTAAACTCTGGCAATGGTGGAGTTGTTCTCCAAAATACTGCAAAATCATCTCTCATAACTGAAGTAAAGGAGAGGCAGTACGAGGACCTAGAGTTGGTCAAGTTGAGAGAGCGATTTTTGCAACAGAAAAAGGCATTGTTAGAGCTCAAGGGAGATGGGGTTTTTAGATACAGAGGTCGTCTTTGTGTTCCAGATGTAGCAGGGCTACAAGATAGAATTATGTCAAAGGCACATTATTCATGGTATTCCATTCGTCCGGGGTCAACGAAGATGTAACATGACATCAAGGACGTGTATTAGTGGAACGATATGAAAAAGGACATTGCTAAGTATGTCACTTAGTGTCCCAGTTTCCAGCTGGTAAAGATAGATCACTAGAAGCCTGAAGAGCTAATGCAGACTATTGAGATCCCGACATGCAAATGGGAGGCGATAAACATGGACTTTATCATGGGTTTAACTCGTTCTCATCGTAAGTTCGATTCCATATGAGTGATAGTCGAGTCGATAGGCTCACGAAATCAGCTCATTTCCTACCGGTCAGATCTATATACACAGTAGAAGATTATGCAAAGTTATATAATAAGAGATAGTACGACTACACAGAGTACCAATATCTATTATATCTGACCGTGGGGCCTAGTTTATAGCATATTTTTGGAGGTCATTTCAGAAAGGTCTAGCGCACAATTCAGACGCTCGAGGATATGTTACGAGAATGTGTGCTGGATTTTAAAAGAAGTTGGGATGAACACCTACCTCTTATCGAGTTTGCATATAATAACGGCTACCACTCCAGTATCCAGATGGCTCCATACGAGGCTTTGTATGGGCATAAGTGCAGATCTCCTATAGGGTGGTTTGATGTTGGAGAACTTGGGTTACATGGGCCAGACCTAGTTCAGCAGGCCATAGAAAAGGTAAAGCTTATCCAGGAGCGACTATTGACAGCTCAGAGCCGTCAGAAGTCATATTCTGACGTGCAACGATGAGATTTAGAGTTCGAGATTAATGACTGAGTATTCTTAAAGGTGTCACCTATGAAGGGTGTGATGAGGTTTGGCAAGAAAGGCAAACTTAACCCACGATATATTGGGCCATATAGGATCATTCAGATAGTGGGACAAGTAGCTTATGAGTTAGAATTGCCCTCGGAATTGGAGTATGTTCATCTGTTTTTTCACGTATCTATGTTACGAAAGTGCATTGACAATCCTACTCGAGTGGTGCCCACAGATGATGTACAGATTACAGAGGACTTGTCATACGAGGAAATTCTAGTTGTCATCTTAGACCGACAAATCTGCAAGCTACGGAATAAGAAGGTAGCCTCCGTGAAAGTCTTATGGAGAAGCAAGAAAACAGAGGAAGAAATGAAGTCTACATACCCCCACCTATTTCAAACTGCAGATATGGATCGAGGTGGGATACCTCAGCACAACACTATTCAGGCCCGTAGGTCATTAGGTAAGCTTTCATTTTGACTCTCAGAATTTATAGTGAACAGTTGTGTAAAGCCAAGTGTTGCTATTTATAGACAGTGGCCATGTGTGGCGTGTATATTATGTTTTCTGGCTGCGTACAAGTTAGTTTTAGTCTAGTATATGGATGAGACTTTGGCAAAAAAAATTCCAAGGTATCTAAGAGTAAACATTTGAGGACGAATGTTTCTGGGGGGGGGGGGAAGATGTTACATCTCGCGTTTTTCGTATGTTAAAGTTTCGTCTTCAGTTAATTGATGTAGACTCGGGGATGAGATTATCTCGAGGGTAGCATATTTGTGCTATTTATAACAAGCAATAAGTAAGTACCATGAAGGATAAAGGGTAACAAATTAAGGAAATGAGTTGCGTTAAAGGTTGTCGATTTGGGATAAACTACGGGCCGAGTGATTATCCCTGATATTTATGACTATTACCATAAAGGTTACCATATGACAATGTTAGTATGATGTATAAAGTGTATTAAAAATAAGTAATATTTTAAGTAATTTAAGATAACTTTTAATTATGCGAGTAATTGATTGATTACCAGGTAACCAATTGTATTAAAGTGTATTATCTTCCATTCAATTCCATTTCCAGAATTTCCAAAACAAGACTTTAATCAAGGTTGAAGAACGGGAGCATTTTGATAACTTTTCAACTTTCCCTACTCAAAAGACACTCCAAATCAGATTTTATACATTAAGTAATGTGGGTTAGGGCTATAGCAATGTAAATCTTCAACAGTCCAACAAAAGTTTTTAGAATTGTAGCAACATAAAATTTTGCGATTCTAAAAGAGTACGGTGCAACCTTTTTCAAGAACATCATATGGATTTTTTCCCACTCCAAATGTTAAGGCTAAGCCCTTATTTCATTTTGCATGATCCCGTCATTTTACAAGTTTGATAACGAGGAATAAAGAACAATTCATATCCCGGAATTTACGTATATTTTGCTAGTCTCGCAAGTTACATATATTTTCCTAGTTTTGTAAGTTACAATAATCTCCTTATCCGGACTTCATATTCAATTGAGTATTTCCTTCTCCAGTCAAGAGAGCAGAGAGTTTATATATACCGTATTAAAGTATTTTCATTACCATCGAGCTATAATTGATGGGCACGCCCCTATTGGGAAACCTCTGATCAGATGGTAAGTTATATATCGAGCCGACTATGGCCGAGCACCTATGAGCGAGCCCAGTTGGCCGAGATATAGAGCGTAGTATGGCCGAACACCTAGGAGCGAGCCTACTACGGTGGAGCAGTTTTATATATATATATATATATATATATATATATACCGAGCCTTATAGGGGCCGAATAGCTATTTTACTTATTATATTGAGAGAATTGAGTTAGTATCAGTAGGTAAGCATATGTTCAGATTATTAGTTCAGTTTTAGCTTTCTGTATACTGCCTTACATACTCGGTACATTATTTTGTACTGACGTCCCTTTTTGGGGGCACTGCATTTCATGCATGCATGTTCAGACAGACAGACTAGTAGACCTCCTCAGTAGGTGTTGCCCGAGTTCAGCTTTATCGGTAAGCTCCCCGTCCTCCAGAGTTGTCGGGCCTAGAAGTTTTGTGTACATCTTATGTATATATATAGATAGGTTATGGGTATGTCGGGGACCTATTCCGATCACAGTATATCTATCAGTTGAGGCTTGTAGACATATCCTGTCAGTTAGTGCAGTATGTTGGGCTTGTAGGCCCTGTACGTATATTTTGTTGGCTTGTTAGTTATAGTAGTTATGACGGCCTTGTCAGCCCAGCTGTAGGATGACATTTAGTCAATGTTAGTCTCTATTCAACTTTATATTTCTCGCAAATTGTCTTGTTATGTGGCCCCTGGCCAAGGTATGACATTATATGTCCAGAATTCCCGAGCCGCCAGTTGGTACACAAGGATAAGTGAGGCACCGGTGCCGGTCTCGCCCCCAAGCTGGGGTCATGACAAGTTACTTCTACAATTTGCACTAGGATGTGAAGTTCGAGTGGAATCATCACGAAGTTATTATTCGCGGAGATGGAAAGAATCCTATCTATACCAACCACATTGTACCAATAACTGAAAACAAAGGGAAATTAGGAGGGGAAACATTTAACAATATTGAACAAATAAACATAATTGATAAGGGACAATGGTGGAGTAATAAATTTTGAGCATGCTGCGTTGGCTAGGGTATGAGCCACGCCGAGGGATCGGTCCCAATGACAATAGAACCAATATGTCCACAAACTCAGGGCACTACCTTTGATCTCGGGTATGAGTACACTATGAAAGAATAACAGGATTGGTCACCCCCATGGAATGATTTCTGCTACCCATCTCCTAAACCTACACCACTGTTGTACCAGACATTCCACAAAGACGGTGTGATTAAGGGTTCGGAAGAAAAGGAGATTCTAGCTAGCATGAGAAGTTTGTTCCTAGGTGAAGAAGATAGGGATTGCAATGCGATCTAAGGAAAGAAGGAGGAAGACCTCACCATCTAGATGGCAGGAGATGAAGTTGTTCTCAGGAACTGGACCGTCACACCATCCCGGGCTCGTCGAGCACATGGGTAGCTTTGTCATACTATCATGATTTTCCATTAAATTATTATATGGCACATAAAAACATTCAATATTTTGTTTTAAGATAAATACTTAAGATATCGAGTCATGTTTATTTTGACATTTTTAAGTTTTAAATTAATGCATTCTTTCTCTTCGTTTATTTATATTATTATCTCTGTATCCTCTTCAGCATAACTATTTCCTATCATGTTGAATGTACAATCGTAACATGTAATGAGACAGCACAACACGATGAGAGTGATTCAGAGAAATACAAAAAATATGTAATACCCGAGGAAATTGTTAGGAAAGTAGAGAATTTTGAAAACAAACTAAAGTCAATTTTAGAGGAAACTAAGATAGTTAATTTGGGGGATTCTGAAACAGTCAAAGAGACCCGTATTAATATCCATCTATCACTGTCAGACGAAGAATAGTACATCAGATTTCCAAAAGAATATGAGGACATCCTTGAGTGCTCCTATTACAACATGACAGGGTTGAGCATATCCATAGTAGCCCACAATCTACCTACCAACCCAATGTGTCCGCCAGTGAAATAGAAACTCAGGAAGTTCAAGATAAACATGAGTTTGAAGATAAAAGAAGAGCTTACCAAGTAGATCAGGACAAGGTCCTTTGAGTGGTCGAGTATCCGAATGGGTTACCTAATATCATACCCGTAACAAAGAAAGATGAGAATGTTAAGGTGTGCGTTGACTACAGAGATCTGAACAGAGCGAGTCAAAAAAATGATTTTCCACTATCAAACATACATATCTTTTATCGATAATTATGCCAAGCATGAACTCCAATCTTTTGTAGATTGATTCGTGGGATACAACCAAATCTGGATGGATGAAGAAGACGCATATGAAATAGACTTCATCACACCATGAGGTGTGTATTGCTATAAGATGAGGTTGTTTGGTTTGAAGAATGCCGAGGATACTTACATGAGGGCCATGACCACTCTCTTTCATGATATGATACACAAGGAAATAAAGATTTATGTGGATGATATCATTATATAATCCAAGAAGAGCCTGGATCACATAGAAGATTTGAGAAAGTTTTTTGACCGAAGAGGTGTATGGGGTCCTTGCTAGGGAGTTACTAGGTTTCATTGTTAGTCGCCGAGGAATTAAGCTAGACCCATCAAAGATCAATACAAGATCTACCACTGCCAAGGAACAATGAGGAAGTGATCAGTTTGTTGGGGCATCTCAATTACATCATCTGTTTTATAGCATAGTCAATGGTAGTATGTGAACCAATCTTCAAGATGCTTAGAAGGATGCTACAACAAGTTGGGCTGAGGAATGTCAATAGACCTATGATAAAATCAAGGAGTATATATCCAAACCCCCTATATTGGTACCACCAGAGCCTAGGACCTCTACTGCTAAACTTGTCTATGTTGGACGGAGTGTTTGGATGCGTCTTGGGACAACATGAATAGACTGAAAGGAAAGAGCAAGCAATATACTATTTGAGTAAGAAGTCCACACCTAGTGAAGCTCGGTATTCTCTATTGGAATGTACTTTTTGCAATCTGACTTGGATAGCCTAGAAGTTGAGGCACTATTTCTGCGCATATACCACATACCTCATATAGAGAATGGACCCCTTAAAGAATATTTTTAAGAAACCAATGCCTAATAGCAAGTTGGCAAAGTGGAAAATGCTGTTAAGTGAGTTTGACATCGTTTATATGACTCAGAAGATAGTCAAGGGGCAAGCATTTGTCGATCACCTAGCAGAAAACCCTGTGGGCGGAGAAAACAAACCATTGAAGACATATTTTCCTGAAAACGAAGTATCTTTCATAGGAAAAGATATTGTTGAAGCTTATTATTGTTGGACAATTTTCTTTGATAGAGCCGCAAACTTCAAGGGAGTGGGAATTGGAGTTGTCCTAGTAACAGAAACCGGTTATTCGGTATCCACTGAGCTCAGGTTGCCATACACTAACAATATGGCTAAATTTGAGGCTTGCATTTTGGGACTTAGGTTGGCCATCAATATGAACATCCACGAATTTTTGGTAATCGGAGACTCAGACTTGCTGATACATCAGGTACTCGGAGAATGGGCCACCAAGAATACTATGATACTACCGTACTTACACTGTGTGCAGGAATTGATCAAGAGATTCACAAATATAGAAATCAAACATGTTCCGTGAATTTAGAACAAGTTCGCAGACCCGTTGGCCACCCTATCTTCCATGATACAACATCTAGATAAGAATTATATGTACCCCATCCCAATATAGATCCGCAAGAAGCCTGCTTACTGTGCTCGCGTTGAAGAGGAATTTGATGGGAATCCATGGTTTCACGACATTAGGGAGTATCTAGAAAAGGGATAATATCCTAAAAATGCTACACACACTCAAAAGCGCACATTACAGAGGTTAGCTAACCATTTCTTTCAGAGCGAAGGAATCCTATACAGAAGAACCCCTGATCTAGATTGCTAAGATTTTTTGATGCTAAAGAAGCATCCAGATTGCTTGAAGAGATACATGTTGGGACATGCGGGCCTCACATGAATAGGTTCGTGTTACCCAAGAAGATACTAATGGCGGCATATTTTTGGATGACTAAGGAAATTGACTGCATCAAGTATGTATAGAAATGTCATCAGTTTCAGGTACATACCGACATGATACGGGTTCCACCTAATGAGGTCAATATGACCAGCGCCTTGGCCTTTTGCCGCTTGGGGCATGGATGTCCTCAGCCCAATCAAGCATGCTGCCTCCAACAGATATAGATTTATCTTGCTGGCTATTTATTACTTCACCAAATGGGTCAAAATCGCATCCTACAAAGCCGTGACAAAGAAGGTCATAACAAATTTTGTTCGGCACCATACTATCAGCCGATTCGGGGTGCACGAGTCAATCATTACTAATAATGCTACAAATCTCAATAGTGATATGATGATAGCCATGTGTAAAAAATTCAAGATCAAACATCGAGATTCTACTGCATGTAGGCCACGGATGAATAGAGCTATAGAAGCCGCCAACAAAAACATTAAGAAGATACTAAGGAAGATGGTAGACAACTACAAACAGTGGTACGAGAAGTTACCATATGCTCTTATTGGGTACTGCACTACGGTCTGAACATCGACTAGGGCAACTCCTATCTATTGGTTTATAGTACCGAAAATGTTATACCCGTTGTGGTAGAAATTCCTTCCCTGTAAATCATGTAGGAAGTTGAGCTTAGTAATGCAAAACGGGTACAGAGTCCATATGATTAGTTGGCTCTCACTTACAGTAAAGGGATGAATGTGGTATGTCACAGCCAACTTTACCAGAATAGAATGGCAAGGGCTTTCAACAAGAAGGTTAGACCAAGACAATTCACACCGAGGCAACTGGTTCTAAAGAGAATCTTCCCACATCAGGATGAGGCAAAGAGTAAATTCTCACAAAACTGGCTAGGCCGTTACTGGTTCACCGAGTGTTGATGGGAGGAGCACTCATACTAATAGAAATGGATGGAGAGATATGGCCAAAACCCATCAATTTAGAAGCCGTCAAAAGATTTATATGTTTGAGATTATATTTGCACTTTCTTCTTAATGTAACATGAACTATGCTTGACCTGATTCCCATTTAATAGGGGATATGTAGGCAGCCCTATAGGTTCGATCCCATTATAATAAAATTTTCATTCCCCTCCGTGGGCGAAAACTGGGGCAAGATTTTGAGCTTCGTCAGATTTACTGTTATAACGCCAAGGGTCACCAAAAGAATGTTACCGAAAGTATTCATCAGAACAAGGGCAGAATTTTGAGGGAGTCCTCAAAATTACATATAAGGTAAGGACGTTGTAATGTCTCAAAATGTGCCACAGTCTATGATTCAACAGAATGACCTATTTTATGCATTATCATGTATTTAAATAACTGGATTTCTTATACCTAATTAATTGCAAAGAGCATATTTCCAAAACTCAACTTTTGTAATAGCCAAATGCTATCCATGCTAGTCCAAGCACATAAGTGTCAGGCTCAAAAAACCAAGTCAGAAGCAAGGACGAAATGAGGGATAAAAAACATGAACCAACCTTTTCTCACGACTTACAATCTTTCTTTGAATGCGGGAATAACAGCTGCAAGATCATCAAGAGTATCCACAAAAGATACACAACAAGACTGCTATCCTCACAAAGACAGATGCTACCAAGCTTAAATATGTCGAGCTAAGAATTGCCTTCCTTTATCGTATTTATTTAAGGCTAAGCATTGCTTTTTCTACATAGGGATAAGCACTTCCCTCATTCTTTACATAGGGCTAAGCACTGCCCTCATTACATTGCATGAGGCTAAGCTCTGCCTCCATCATTACATAAGGCTAAGCATTGTCTTTCTCCACATACGGCTAAGCATTGCCCTCATTCTTTGCATAGGGCTAAGCACTGCCCTCATTATATTGCATGAGGCTAAGCTATGCCTCCATCATTGCATAAGGCTGGCATTGCCTTACTCAAGGCTAAACCCTGCCTCCACATTTGCATTGGGCTAAGCACCGCCCTCATAATTTGCATGAGGCTAAGATCTGCCTCCATCATTGCATAAGGCTAAGCATTTCGTTTATTTGCATAGGGCTAAGCAATGCCTTCATTATTTGCATAGGGTTAAACACTGCTCTCATACTTGCATGAGGCTAAGCACTGCCTCCATATTTGCATAGGACTAAGAACTGCCTTCATCATCTGCATAGGTTTAAGTACTTCCCTCACACTTGCATCAGGCTAAGCTCTGCCTCCATCTCACATAAGGCGAAGCAGTGGCTTTCTTCTTTCCTGCATAAGGCTAAACTCTACCTCTATCATACGCATAAGGCTAAACAATGCCTATTCTCTTCTTGTTGATCAGTCAAATATCGCCACACCTCTACATTTCATAGACTGAAATATCACCAAATTATCCAACGACATCACAATCTGAAAGTATCATTTTTATGTCCCGAGGACACCATTCCATGGCCTAAGAATCTCAAAGCAGCATATCATTATTCAAAGGCTTCATAGTCCAGAGGCACCATCTTCATAGCCCAAGGACACCATTGCATGGCCTGCAAATCCCTTTATTATATGCTTCATGACCCAGGACTTCATGGTATAAGGACATCATCCTCATCATCCGAAGACAATTTTCATGGTCTTGAAGGGAATTTGCATCATATTTAAATTTTCTCACTTACAGCAATGATACTATCACCGTTATATATATATATATATATATATATATATATATATATATATATATATGTTTTTGTATGCGTTGTATTTTTAAGCTTTGCAGGTAACTTGGAAGGTAATCGTTCTCCAAGCGGGAGCAATCTTCGCTATGCTTTCTGTTCAAACATTCGCATTCCTTGGTTATCTGATAACCGATAATTGATTACCTTCTTTCCTATAACCGTCCACAATCATATTGCCTCATGCACCTATAACGATCAATTTCACATTATTGCCATTCATACTCTTTACGTGAAATATCAACTATTCATGATACTGTCCTATCGAAAGAAAATCATTCTTAAAAGCACACAATCTTTTCATAATGACTCCATCGATCTCATTCATTGTTGGATTCAGAACTACACGTGCCCAATTCTCGTAAATCCTTGGATATATAGACAACTCAAGAGCCAGGGTTCTGCCCCTATATTTTGAAACACCCCTGCCCCCATTCTTACCTATTCAGACAAAATTGATTATCGTCTCGATTTCTTTACCAGACAATTCTTTCATCATTTCTGGGTAAAGAGGGAAGCTGTTGATACTCAATTTTGCCCTCATGTTTGTCATGTATTTTATAATTTTCGAATATTTTCTAGTATTACTATCCCATGAGATGTTTTAATTTTAATATTCTATACCTTTATCAAAATATTATCATGGAAATTTTGCAAAAATAATTTTTTCCCATTTTTTAATCTTTTTAAATTGATTTTGTATTTTAATTGATAAATAATTATTAATTACTCCTTTAAAACTATTTCTTGTGATTAATTATCCAAACTAATTATTTATATTTTAATGGATATTTTATAGTATTTTACATCATTTCATACAATTATATTTATATTTTTATACCATTTACATATTATTTCGCATTAATAGCCTATATTTTGCAATAATCATATTTATTATGCCATTTAACCCAAAATAATATTTTTATATTTTTACAAATATAATCTGCTATTTTAAAGTGTTAATTTCATAAGTAGCATTTTAATCATTTTATAGCCACTTTTTAAATTTATTTTAACTAACATTCGTGTATTTTAAAATTATGGCCTAATTAAGCCTATCTTTGGACTAAAAACAGGCCCAAAATGCACTTCGCCCAGCAGCCGGGACCCAACACCAGCAACCCATTATGCTATACCCATATCCTGACCCGCCCGTCTCTCTTAAATCCTTGCCATTGACCTCAAATTATTAACAACCCACAATAACCCCTCTATTTTTATTACCCAAGCCCCAAACCCTAATCCTCACTCGCCTCCGCCTTGCCTCCCTCAAACTCTCTCAATTTTTTTCCTTTTATGTGATACCATAGCCGCTTTATCCCCCAAATCCTCTCTGAATCTGGCTATACGATGGAATCATCTTATTTGCTTGCTTTATTTACACTATACCCCGCTACTACTCACGCGTTCATGGTGTTACTTAGTACTTGCCCTATTGTGGCAAGTACTACCTTTCAAAATCAAGCCTGATTGATTTCGATTTTTGAAGATTCAAAAGGTATTTCGTTCATATAAACTCAAAAAGGGATGATCCTTGCCCTCCTTGTTTGATTTGGAGCCGTTAGACCCTAACAAGAGGTTGAAATTGATTTGTTTCCCTTACTGACTCTATCACTAATTGCATCCGATTTTCTTTTCCTTATTTGTGATTGACTGACTTCTTTTCATGATTGTTATTTATTCAAACACTATATAGACCCCTCCCAAATTTCCCCTTTGGAGAGACCTTAATCGCTGCTTTCTCTTTCACTCACTTGTTCGATTGTCCTCTAGTTCTCTGAAATTATTGTATTTTTGACCGGTTGAAAGATAAGGCCACATCGATTGATTCATTAACCTCCCCAGTGCAAGCATTGCTCGGAGCTCTCTCGAGGCTCTTGTGAACTCTGAAGCACCAGATTTGAGGTTCTCACTGTTCTCTTTCGACTATTTCTATTTGAGCCATTGCTAAAGCTCTAATCTTTCTCATCTCTTTGATCGTTTACCTTGAAATTTGTTAGTGTTCTTGACTCTCAAAATTTCTATTCCATTTCAACTTATATGTGTTCTGTGTGCCAGTAAAATCTGATCTTTTATGAACAAGCATGATTTAGTATCCCCTGCAATTTGAACTCTAATATTGTGCTATTGTTGTACGCTTTGATGTAATTCTATTGTTCTTATATTGTTTTGCAGTTCTATGCTTCTCTAGTATCAAGTCTGCCTAAGTCAAAGACCTCTAAGATAAGCCTCGACACATATAGTTTATTCTCACCATGTGCAATTGACTTGAATGATTTTATGACCTTCTCAGAATTAGGTGTTTGCCTGCTAGTTGATTTGTTGTGCTTATATGGGCTCTGAGTTTGTATTTTTTCTTGCTAAGTCTTCAATATCGATTCCATGGTTGTACCGTAGATTTCTATATTGAAACCTTCTTGTGGAAACTGATATCTGCTCATAATTTGTTTGAACATGTTTTACTTTAAGAGTCTCATGTTAGGTCCCTCATGTGTGTATTGCTGCTTATTAAAATTAGCCCTTAACTATACCTATCCTAGATTTTTATGCTAAAATTTACCTATAGGAATGGCTATTTGAATTATGACCTGTTTGCCTTGAGTTTTATGCTAACCTTCATGTAGGGGCTTCTTTTTGACTATAAGATCCGTTTTGATGATGTCTTCCCCTAGATTTGTATGCTAACTCTTCCATATCAGAATTTCTACTTAGTTATCTCATCAGAATTAGTTCTGGATCATGTTTGCCTTGAACCCGCTATTTGTCACTCTTTGTGATTAAGTCATGATTATTCTATGGTGTCCATCCGTGTTGTATTGTCACTTTGAACCATTTGACAAACCTGCAAAGCCATCGTATGTATTTATTCTATGTGTTTTGCATATCCTCCATGATGTATACGTTTGTAGGAGTCTTTATGTGGCTCTCAAATGTGTTCCAGTTTGTGTGCCTTTGGGATGTCATTTAGAATGTCCTACTCTTTGTTAGTTGTAGTATTAAGGACAAGATGCCTAAAATTTGAAGTTGTATGGATGATTTGGTTTGCATGGGCTGTCACTTGTGTTGTTTGTATTCCTGTTGGTTGTTAATTATAATGGGTAAACAAAGTAGTTTCTCCTATTGTTTGGGCCTGATCTGCTAGGCCAGGTTTGATATTTGGGTTCAAAGTACACTGCTAGCACCTAGAGTATTGGGCTTGGAGTTCACAAGAAGCTCTAGCCTATTTGAAGGCCCAAATCTGTTACTGGATTATTCTATATTGAGGTTGTAACTATTATATTTGGGCCTGCAATAACTTGCAAAAAAATGATGGGGAAATTAGTTAAAAGGGGTTAGGGTATTTTAGTTTTCGCATAAACGGATAGAAAACTTGCCTATAGGGGTCCAAATGATCTTACTTGCTATTTGTTTGCCATGTTCTAATTTTGTGCACTACCTGCTAATAGACAATATGCCTATAGGACCCTCAACTTTGCATATTCACTTAGAAATCATGATTTAGGACCTTAAGTAACTGTTAAATCAATGATGCCAATATGATGTATAACTTGTCTAAAAGACAAGTCTACAGGGAAAACTCCTTGTTAACTTGTTTGCATATTCGGCTAACCGCTTAGAGACCATGTGTTAGAATTAAAACACTTAGCATCGTGCCTATACGACCTGATTAACTGATTCGACTATTCACACTACCAGCTATGTGCTTGATACTTCACCAAAAGATCACGATAATAGGACATATAAACCAAAACCAGTATCACTCCACTACAGATTTGTCTAAAAACAGCATGGACACTATCGTTTAGAAATTCTGCCTATAGGACTTATCCATGAAGTCTATTTTATTTTATTATCCATATACAAACTCTAATCATGACTAATCATTTGCGTAGAAAACATGCCTTAGGTTTAAATAAATAAAAACGTAGTGACCCTCAACTATATGTCTTAATTCCAATTAGAAGAGCGTCTCGCCCATCCATTCTTCTACCACCAGTCACTGTTATTTGATAATTACGTGAATATGAAGCTCTGTGTGGAGGTAAGCTTGATCCCTTTTCGTTCTAATTGTCTCCTTATATGAAGTCCTATCTATTTCTATTATGTGGTGCCTAGTCTTTTAATTTTGAGCAGCCTGGGATGAGTCTAGAACTACCTATGTAGAGGTCCGGTGCATCCTGGATCATAAGCATGGGACAGGTAGGCACAAGTATGGCACGACTTAGAATTGAACTAGTACTATTTAAGTAAACTACCTAAAGATAGTAATTGGGTAGCTGGAGATGAAAGTATGTGCTCCTGGATAATATGAGCAACCGTTGCACTTATGTGGGTTGCGAAGTATTATTTATATTGTGTGAGGTGATCCTTTAGGCTAAAAAATTTAGGACCTCCATATCGTATCTAATTGTTTCTTGTATATTTAGTTTTGTTGTAATTTTTGTTTAACTAAGCTATACCTTGTAACCTCCAAAGAGTTGTACCAATAGTTCATTTATAAATAAAGTCTGTTTTTCCGAATTATTCCTTTTGCATGATTTGTGTGATTATTTTTTCACTTGGAATAACTAGCTGTTTACTGGCAAACCTTTGCTCCTTTAGTTTAATAATTAACTCATTTGCATGCTCACTTATAATAAATAGTGGTAATCCGATAAATCCCACGTAGTATAGAATTTGGCCGAGAACCACAGTTGTGCACCTCAAAGAGTATCTAACACCTTCTCTTTGAGGTAATTTGAGCCTTTACCCGATCTTTGGTGACACAGACTAATTAAAATAGAGTTATTTACAAATAGGTTCCCTAACATACCTTAAAAGTTATTAGGTTGTGACTTTTCTCTATTAAATACCCTTTAAAAGAGTTGCCACATGTCAAAACCTTCTTTCTCAAAAAAACGGGCGCGACAATATGCCTACCCGAACCACTACCAAGCCGACCCATTTTTTCGAGTCCCTCTCGACTTGCCTTCAAGCTAACACTTCTCTTTGCCAGTAACACCACGGTCCTTAATCAAAGCTCACCACAAGAGATCCTAGCATGAAACCACATTGTCTTTAGGCTAATAAACCACTGTATTCCCTCTTAAGCACCCAATAGTATCGCAACTGAAGTGCCCACTCCAAAGAGACCTTTCGTGAATCTTAAATTGTTTTATTAACCTTTTTGATACTGAAATGTAGAATCCATAATGATATAGAAATACCGCAAGTCCCGATACCATCCGATGCAAATCTCAGAGCTTAGCCATTTACAAATCCAGAAAATCCTCAAATACCACATATGAATCTTGAACTCATTAAAAATGTCTTGAGAGTCATCCACTCTGCTCTAGTCTCCAATACACCGCTGAAACAAACCAAACTTGTGCTCCATTAGAGCACAATCACTTAAAGGAGTAACCCCCACCTTTCAACAACCGAGTGAATCTCTTCTCCTTACACACTACGTCCACCACAAATAAAAAACCTGAATCACTCCAAGATTTCCATATATCCATAAAGTGTAATGCATCATGCAACTGGCAATTTCCATACTCGAGTCATCCTTAAAATCAACCTCTTCAAGTCATAAGCGATCCACGAGTATGCCTCAGACCAAAACTAATATAACACATGACCATGCTATTTGATCGTCGATAGCAGAATCCCCTACTTGGCTCCATAACTGCCATAATTCGGCACTGTAATCTAATTAAATCCTTCTATGCTCATGTAGCACCACCCATAGAATACCCCAAATCTTCTGCTAAAAGCATATCCATCCTCGTGACAGTCGTGTGCAACCTTTCTCAAGTGATCCGAACTCAAATTGCAGTACATAACCTCAGAACATCCTGCAGGAGATATCCCACATGCTTAGCCTCAAACTGGCATCTCTCTACGCCCTATCGTGGTCACAACCACTTAATCTTCCCGAGTCTGAACTCGTCAACAAGACATAAGAATCTACTTCATTACACCATGAGTAATTGGAATATCCCTAACACACTTGTAAATTGAGAATGTACAACACATCAAGATAGAAATCAAGAATCCATAGTCCTTTCACATCCTAAGCAAAATTCTCCTTGTCATATCTAAACCATCTAAACACATTCCACTGTCACATAATACTCATTATTTAGCCATCCAACCACTTGCTACGCCATCAATCTCACTCCTAGGGATACTACTGGACATATGAGTCCAAAAACACATCCTCACAACACTGAAACCACCGATCCCAAGTTGCGATCTAAACCTATCCTCAAGTCCTCCAGAATATCCTACCTCCAAAACATAGAATACACATCTCGCATCTCATCCATGGCATTACAAGTCATCGATGCATAGCTCATACCGAGTTCTCAACATAATGTACGAGTAGATGGAAAGAAATCAAAGATATATGATTCAATCTGAATCAATATTGCACGATAAGAAAGAAAAATGGGAAGTTTCCTAGATGCCATGTAGCCTCTCGAAGATAAGTATGGACGCCATCTTACCGATCCGCAAGATTCTACTAGTCACTTGATCATGATTTGTAGAACTTATGAACCTAGAGCTCTGATACCAACTTGTCACAACCCAAAATCTACCTAATCGTGAAGGCACCTAGCCCAACCTGCTAGGTAAGCCAAACAACAGTAAACACAACTCAAATGAGAACAATAAGAATCAGTAAATGAAATAACTGAATTTCTATACAATAACACAAGGATTGACAGTACAAGTCATAAGTCACTAAGACTTAAATTTACAAATGCTGGTGTGAAAATAAATACAATATCTGTTTGGAATATACATAAACAAATTACAAATCTAAAACTACCAAGACAAGTGATAGCTACATCCGGAAGGCAAGTGCATTTTCAATGCCCACTCTTGTCATCCACAACATCTCAACTCCCAGATATGCGCGCAAGGTGCAGAAGTGTAGTATGAGTACAACCGATCTCATGTACTCAGCAAGTATCATAACTAACTTCGGCGAGGTACTAGAATAAAGAATTATGAATGATATTCGCTAATCACATGTATAGTTCATAACTCCAACAGGTACAGAACAATAATAGGATCATCATGAATTACGGATAAAACCACCTTGGTGCACACAATAACTTAACATACCATGCTCAGTCAACAATCCATCATATAAAGAAGATATGCAAATAAATTAGGTAAACAACCAAGGAAATTTCAAGTAAAGATGAAATGCAATAACCAAATCAAACACTAGCCCAGTCTTTCCTCAGAAATACAATAACCGAACCAAACTACATCAACATAAACCCATCAATAAGGCACATGAGAGGGTGACCCTAGGGGGTTAATCCATATCCATACGCTACACGAACAACTCATGCTCTATCATATCATAACCGCACGACATGGTCACGTGCTATAAATATCAATATTTGAGATCTGCATGACGTGTTCACCTTTAATAATTACAATCCACCCGGCGTGGTCACATGCTTAATATCACAATTAGCATGGTATAGACAGGTGCTCAAAATCACAATCCGCCCGATGTAGTCACATACTTAATATATATTGGCTTTCACCTTTGGTAAATATACACACAAATTAACTTGATTAAGCATAGAAAAAAACTCAAATACTATAATGGCTAAGCAACAAAACCAAAAGTCTGTAGAAATCCCCTCACAAAAAACTCCAACCCCCACCTATCAATATTGAACTGCAGGCTGTCAAAGCACAAATGAAGGAACTGGCTAAGGAGGTCAACAGTATCCGTCACACCATTCAAGACAAATTGTACCATATTAGGGAAATGCTGGCAGATATAGTAGAGAATATTCTTGGTGGTACTGGTCGCCTTTTCCCAGATCACTCTGATATGGGTAGTGATTAGTATCTTTTATGATATTTATGTAATATTACCTCCACGCTTCTATCTCGCATTTTGTTTCTTTATATGAAATATGGAGGATTTAGTAGATTTTATTTCGGTGTTGTAAGAAATTTTACCTTCACTTAGTGAAGTTTATATATATAATATTTTATGTGGCGTTTGTTCAACATATTAAACTTCACATTTAACCTCAATAGTTGTTTACGCACATGTATGAATCTTAAGATAAGTCGTGCTGAAGTTCATCTGAAGTATAGGTATAGTTCACCAATGGTTCAAACTTCATATTTAAAATCTGTAGTTGTTCGCAAACATGCATGAATCTTTAGATAAGTTGAAGTTCATCTGAAATATAGGTTGATAGTTCGCCAAAGATATGTCAGTTAAAAGATTGTGAAATTTTTACTTACAGATTTTTGCAGAACATCATGCATCCTTTTTTAGATTGTTGTCTTTGAATTTCAAGAATTTCTTTTAACAACTTTTTCGCAAGCAAACATGTAATACTGAATAGAAGAATGTGAATTGAATTATCATATTTGAATTGAACAAGTTTCACTTCAACGAGTTTTTCCTTGAAATATAAGAAATTATCGGTAATCGGAAGTCATAAGAGCTGATTTTTTATCGCCAATATGTTGTTAGAAATTTTTGGGAGAGCAAGACAACTAAACAAACACTCAAAAACTCACTATTAGAGAGGTGGAGGAAAGGATGATTTCTATTCAACTTCACTTGCTCCAAATGGCTAGCATACATGGATATTTATAGTAGAACTCCTACATGTATCTAGTCTAAACTTCATGTGTACATATTAATTAAGTCAACACATATACACACTAGTCCATACATGCTTACACTAGTTCACACAAATTCACACATGTCCACACCTCACTCTTTTCTAACTATATGTATGAAAACATTAAATTGGTGTAAATAAATCTAAACAAATGTGGACAAATGGAAACAAGTTTATTACTATTTTTAACACCCCCCTTAAACTTGTTTCATTACTCCAAGCGCCATCCTTAACTTTTGAAAAGCGTCAATCTTCAAAGGTTTGGTGAAAATATCCGCAATTTGATCTCCAGATTTCACATGCTCAAGCTCCACAACTTTATTAGATATGCAATCTCTAATAAAATGATATCTCGTATCGATATGCTTGCTTCTTTCAGGAAATACCGAGTTCTTGGCTAAATCTATAGCCGATTTGTTGTCAACAAAAATCTTTGTAGCATCCTTCTGTAGGTTAGTGAAGTTCTTCCAACAAGCTCCTTAGCCAAATTGCATGGCAAACACACGAACAAGCTGCTACATACTCCGCTTCGTAAGTTGACAAAGTCGCAATTGGTTGCTTCTTAGAATTCCATGTAAATGCGGAATTTCCAAGAAAGAAAACAAACCCAGTAGTACTTTTCCGATCATCAATATCACCAGCCCAGTCACTATCACAATATCCCACGAACTTAGATTCTTTAGAAGATGAATAAAGAATTCCATAATCAAGCGTATCTTTAATGTACCGAAGTATTCTTTTGGCTACCTTTAAGTGCGAGGTAGTAGGAGTTTCCATAAAGCAACTCAGGAGTCCAATTCCAAAAGGAATATCCGGCCTTGTACATGACAAATACCTTAAGCTTCCAATAAGACTCTTGAAAAATATGGGATTGACTCTATCTCCATCTCCATGCTTGGACATTTTAACTCCACATTCAACGGGGGTGCTTACGGGATTGCAATTCTCCATCTCAAATTTCTTGAGAATTTCCTTTGTATACTCTCCTTGAGAAATAAAAATGACATCCTTCCTCTGTGCTACTTGAATTCCAAGATAGTAGGACATTAGGCCAATGTCCGTCATCTCAAATTCTCTAGCCACTACTTTCTTCAATTCTTCAAACATCTTTCGATTATTTCCTGTAAATATCAAGTCATCTACATACAAGCAAACAAGTAAGATGTCACCATTTTTAGCAATCTTTACATAGAGGGAATGTTCATGTGGACACTTAGAAAAACCATTTGCTTGGAAATATTTGTCAATTATACTATTCCAAGCTCGCGGGACTTGCTTCAACCCATATAAAGCCTTCTTTAATTTCAAGACTTTATCTTATTGTCCTTCAACCTTATATCCCGAAGGTTGATCAATATAGACCTCTTCCTCCAATACGCCATTCAAGAAAGCCGACTTTAAATCCATTTGATGGATTTTCCATTGATTTTGTGCCGCCAAAGCAATGCCAAAGCGAATTGTTTCCAAACGAGCAACCGACACAAATACTTCATCATAGTCAATACCGGCCTTTTGCCTGTAGCCTTTAGCTACCAATCTTGCTTTGTACCTTTCTATTTCTCCCTTGGAATTCTTCTTTAGCTTGTACACCCATTTGACTGCAATGGTGCTTTTGCCTTTTGGAAGTGTAACCAACTCCCATGGATCATTCTTTTTTATAGCTTTGATTTCTTCATCGATTGCATCCCTCCATTTGGAATTTTGGCAAGCATCTTCAAAGCCTAGAGGCTCACCGTCCACCAAAAAACAAAAATGAGTAAAATCATACAAGTCATTTCTTACCACTTCCATGTTTTCATAAAAGTCACAGAGACTTCTACTCTTGTGAGGTTCTTCACTTGAACTTGAGATTGATTCCCCAACTTCTTGATCTTGTGGTGGAGGTGTTGAATGTGGTGTGATATCCTGCTCCCTGTCTTCTTCTTCATCATCTTCAAAGAATGGACTAAAAGAGTATTCTTTCTCTTTAGATTTCCACTCCCAAGCATTATCTTCATCAAACCCAACATCTTTACTTATGGTGACCTAGCCATTTTTGGGGTTATACAATTTATAACCTTTAGAACTTTGATCATAGCCAATGAAGACATACCTCTCACTTTTGTCATCAAGCTTAGTCCTCTTCTCATCTGACACATGTGCATATGCGATGCTCCCAAAAACTCGCAAATGAGCAACTTTTGGCTTGAAACCGCTCCATGCCTCTTGCGGTGTTTTTTCACGAACACTTTTGGTGTGACACCGATTTGATAAGTACACCGCACAAGCAACAGCTTCAGCCCAGAACTCTTTTGGCATATTTTTGCTCTTCAACATACTCATCGCCATGTTGAGAATAGTTCGATTCTTTCTCTCCACGATGCCATCTTGCTGTGGTGATCTCGGAACTGTCAAGTAATGAAGAATTTCATTTTTCTCACATAAAATCTTGAATGTTCATTTATAAATAAAGTCTGTTTTTCCGAATTATTCCTTTTGCATGATTTGTGTGATTATTTTTTCACTTGGAATAACTAGCTGTTTACTGGCAAACCTTTGCTCCTTTAGTTTAATAATTAACTCATTTGCATGCTCACTTATAATAAATAGTGGTAATCCGATAAATCCCACGTAGTATAGAATTTGGCCGAGAACCACAGTTGTGCACCTCAAAGAGTATCTAACACCTTCTCTTTGAGGTAATTTGAGCCTTTACCCGATCTTTGGTGACACAGACTAATTAAAATAGAGTTATTTACAAATAGGTTCCCTAACATACCTTAAAAGTTATTAGGTTGTGACTTTTCTCTATTAAATACCCTTTAAAAGAGTTGCCACATGTCAAAACCTTCTTTCTCAAAAAAACGGGCGCGACAATATGCCTACCCGAACCACTACCAAGCCGACCCATTTTTTCGAGTCCCTCTCGACTTGCCTTCAAGCTAACACTTCTCTTTGCCAGTAACACCACGGTCCTTAATCAAAGCTCACCACAAGAGATCCTAGCATGAAACCACATTGTCTTTAGGCTAATAAACCACTGTATTCCCTCTTAAGCACCCAATAGTATCGCAACTGAAGTGCCCACTCCAAAGAGACCTTTCGTGAATCTTAAATTGTTTTATTAACCTTTTTGATACTGAAATGTAGAATCCATAATGATATAGAAATACCGCAAGTCCCGATACCATCCGATGCAAATCTCAGAGCTTAGCCATTTACAAATCCAGAAAATCCTCAAATACCACATATGAATCTTGAACTCATTAAAAATGTCTTGAGAGTCATCCACTCTGCTCTAGTCTCCAATACACCGCTGAAACAAACCAAACTTGTGCTCCATTAGAGCACAATCACTTAAAGGAGTAACCCCCACCTTTCAACAACCGAGTGAATCTCTTCTCCTTACACACTACGTCCACCACAAATAAAAAACCTGAATCACTCCAAGATTTCCATATATCCATAAAGTGTAATGCATCATGCAACTGGCAATTTCCATACTCGAGTCATCCTTAAAATCAACCTCTTCAAGTCATAAGCGATCCACGAGTATGCCTCAGACCAAAACTAATATAACACATGACCATGCTATTTGATCGTCGATAGCAGAATCCCCTACTTGGCTCCATAACTGCCATAATTCGGCACTGTAATCTAATTAAATCCTTCTATGCTCATGTAGCACCACCCATAGAATACCCCAAATCTTCTGCTAAAAGCATATCCATCCTCGTGACAGTCGTGTGCAACCTTTCTCAAGTGATCCGAACTCAAATTGCAGTACATAACCTCAGAACATCCTGCAGGAGATATCCCACATGCTTAGCCTCAAACTGGCATCTCTCTACGCCCTATCGTGGTCACAACCACTTAATCTTCCCGAGTCTGAACTCGTCAACAAGACATAAGAATCTACTTCATTACACCATGAGTAATTGGAATATCCCTAACACACTTGTAAATTGAGAATGTACAACACATCAAGATAGAAATCAAGAATCCATAGTCCTTTCACATCCTAAGCAAAATTCTCCTTGTCATATCTAAACCATCTAAACACATTCCACTGTCACATAATACTCATTATTTAGCCATCCAACCACTTGCTACGCCATCAATCTCACTCCTAGGGATACTACTGGACATATGAGTCCAAAAACACATCCTCACAACACTGAAACCACCGATCCCAAGTTGCGATCTAAACCTATCCTCAAGTCCTCCAGAATATCCTACCTCCACAACATAGAATACACATCTCGCATCTCATCCATGGCATTACAAGTCATCGATGCATAGCTCATACCGAGTTCTCAACATAATGTACGAGTAGATGGAAAGAAATCAAAGATATATGATTCAATCTGAATCAATATTGCACGATAAGAAAGAAAAATGGGAAGTTTCCTAGATGCCATGTAGCCTCTCGAAGATAAGTATGGACGCCATCTTACCGATCCGCAAGATTCTACTAGTCACTTGATCATGATTTGTAGAACTTATGAACCTAGAGCTCTGATACCAACTTGTCACAACCCAAAATCTACCTAATCGTGAAGGCACCTAGCCCAACCTGCTAGGTAAGCCAAACAACAGTAAACACAACTCAAATGAGAACAATAAGAATCAGTAAATGAAATAACTGAATTTCTATACAATAACACAAGGATTGACAGTACAAGTCATAAGTCACTAAGACTTAAATTTACAAATGCTGGTGTGAAAATAAATACAATATCTGTTTGGAATATACATAAACAAATTACAAATCTAAAACTACCAAGACAAGTGATAGCTACATCCGGAAGGCAAGTGCATTTTCAATGCCCACTCTTGTCATCCACAACATCTCAACTACCAGATATGCGCGCAAGGTGCAGAAGTGTAGTATGAGTACAACCGATCTCATGTACTCAGCAAGTATCATAACTAACTTCGGCGAGGTACTAGAATAAAGAATTATGAATGATATTCGCTAATCACATGTATAGTTCATAACTCCAACAGGTACAGAACAATAATAGGATCATCATGAATTACGGATAAAACCACCTTGGTGCACACAATAACTTAACATACCATGCTCAGTCAACAATCCATCATATAAAGAAGATATGCAAATAAATTAGGTAAACAACCAAGGAAATTTCAAGTAAAGATGAAATTCAATAACCAAATCAAACACTAGCCCAGTCTTTCCTCAGAAATACAATAACCGAACCAAACTACATCAACATAAACCCATCAATAAGGCACATGAGAGGGTGACCCTAGGGGGTTAATCCATATCCATACGCTACACGAACAACTCATGCTCTATCATATCATAACCGCACGACATGGTCACGTGCTATAAATATCAATATTTGAGATCTGCATGGCGTGTTCACCTTTAATAATTACAATCCACCCGGCGTGGTCACATGCTTAATATCACAATTAGCATGGTATAGACAGGTGCTCAAAATCACAATCCGCCCGATGTAGTCACATACTTAATATATATTGGCTTTCACCTTTGGTAAATATACACACAAATTAACTTGATTAAGCATAGAAAAAAACTCAAATACTATAATGGCTAAGCAACAAAACCAAAAGTCTGTAGAAATCCCCTCACAAAAAACTCCAACCCCCACCTATCAATATTGAACTGCAGGCTGTCAAAGCACAAATGAAGGAACTGGCTAAGGAGGTCAACAGTATCCGTCACACCATTCAAGACAAATTGTACCATATTAGGGAAATGCTGGCAGATATAGTAGAGAATATTCTTGGTGGTACTGGTCGCCTTTTCCCAGATCACTCTGATATGGGTAGTGATTAGTATCTTTTATGATATTTATGTAATATTACCTCCACGCTTCTATCTCGCATTTTGTTTCTTTATATGAAATATGGAGGATTTAGTAGATTTTATTTCGGTGTTGTAAGAAATTTTACCTTCACTTAGTGAAGTTTATATATATAATATTTTATGTGGCGTTTGTTCAACATATTAAACTTCACATTTAACCTCAATAGTTGTTTACGCACATGTATGAATCTTAAGATAAGTCGTGCTGAAGTTCATCTGAAGTATAGGTATAGTTCACCAATGGTTCAAACTTCATATTTAAAATCTGTAGTTGTTCGCAAACATGCATGAATCTTTAGATAAGTTGAAGTTCATCTGAAATATAGGTTGATAGTTCGCCAAAGATATGTCAGTTAAAAGATTGTGAAATTTTTACTTACAGATTTTTGCAGAACATCATGCATCCTTTTTTAGATTGTTGTCTTTGAATTTCAAGAATTTCTTTTAACAACTTTTTCGCAAGCAAACATGTAATACTGAATAGAAGAATGTGAATTGAATTATCATATTTGAATTGAACAAGTTTCACTTCAACGAGTTTTTCCTTGAAATATAAGAAATTATCGGTAATCGGAAGTCATAAGAGCTGATTTTTTATCGCCAATATGTTGTTAGAAATTTTTGGGAGAGCAAGACAACTAAACAAACACTCAAAAACTCACTATTAGAGAGGTGGAGGAAAGGATGATTTCTATTCAACTTCACTTGCTCCAAATGGCTAGCATACATGGATATTTATAGTAGAACTCCTACATGTATCTAGTCTAAACTTCATGTGTACATATTAATTAAGTCAACACATATACACACTAGTCCATACATGCTTACACTAGTTCACACAAATTCACACATGTCCACACCTCACTCTTTTCTAACTATATGTATGAAAACATTAAATTGGTGTAAATAAATCTAAACAAATGTGGACAAATGGAAACAAGTTTATTACTATTTTTAACACCCCCCTTAAACTTGTTTCATTACTCCAAGCGCCATCCTTAACTTTTGAAAAGCGTCAATCTTCAAAGGTTTGGTGAAAATATCCGCAATTTGATCTCCAGATTTCACATGCTCAAGCTCCACAACTTTATTAGATATGCAATCTCTAATAAAATGATATCTCGTATCGATATGCTTGCTTCTTTCAGGAAATACCGAGTTCTTGGCTAAATCTATAGCCGATTTGTTGTCAACAAAAATCTTTGTAGCATCCTTCTGTAGGTTAGTGAAGTTCTTCCAACAAGCTCCTTAGCCAAATTGCATGGCAAACACACGAACAAGCTGCTACATACTCCGCTTCGTAAGTTGACAAAGTCGCAATTGGTTGCTTCTTAGAATTCCATGTAAATGCGGAATTTCCAAGAAAGAAAACAAACCCAGTAGTACTTTTCCGATCATCAATATCACCAGCCCAGTCACTATCACAATATCCCACGAACTTAGATTCTTTAGAAGATGAATAAAGAATTCCATAATCAAGCGTATCTTTAATGTACCGAAGTATTCTTTTGGCTACCTTTAAGTGCGAGGTAGTAGGAGTTTCCATAAAGCAACTCAGGAGTCCAATTCCAAAAGGAATATCCGGCCTTGTACATGACAAATACCTTAAGCTTCCAATAAGACTCTTGAAAAATATGGGATTGACTCTATCTCCATCTCCATGCTTGGACATTTTAACTCCACATTCAACGGGGGTGCTTACGGGATTGCAATTCTCCATCTCAAATTTCTTGAGAATTTCCTTTGTATACTCTCCTTGAGAAATAAAAATGACATCCTTCCTCTGTGCTACTTGAATTCCAAGATAGTAGGACATTAGGCCAATGTCCGTCATCTCAAATTCTCTAGCCACTACTTTCTTCAATTCTTCAAACATCTTTCGATTATTTCCTGTAAATATCAAGTCATCTACATACAAGCAAACAAGTAAGATGTCACCATTTTTAGCAATCTTTACATAGAGGGAATGTTCATGTGGACACTTAGAAAAACCATTTGCTTGGAAATATTTGTCAATTATACTATTCCAAGCTCGCGGGACTTGCTTCAACCCATATAAAGCCTTCTTTAATTTCAAGACTTTATCTTATTGTCCTTCAACCTTATATCCCGAAGGTTGATCAATATAGACCTCTTCCTCCAATACGCCATTCAAGAAAGCCGACTTTAAATCCATTTGATGGATTTTCCATTGATTTTGTGCCGCCAAAGCAATGCCAAAGCGAATTGTTTCCAAACGAGCAACCGACACAAATACTTCATCATAGTCAATACCGGCCTTTTGCCTGTAGCCTTTAGCTACCAATCTTGCTTTGTACCTTTCTATTTCTCCCTTGGAATTCTTCTTTAGCTTGTACACCCATTTGACTGCAATGGTGCTTTTGCCTTTTGGAAGTGTAACCAACTCCCATGGATCATTCTTTTTTATAGCTTTGATTTCTTCATCGATTGCATCCCTCCATTTGGAATTTTGGCAAGCATCTTCAAAGCCTAGAGGCTCACCGTCCACCAAAAAACAAAAATGAGTAAAATCATACAAGTCATTTCTTACCACTTCCATGTTTTCATAAAAGTCACAGAGACTTCTACTCTTGTGAGGTTCTTCACTTGAACTTGAGATTGATTCCCCAACTTCTTGATCTTGTGGTGGAGGTGTTGAATGTGGTGTGATATCCTGCTCCCTGTCTTCTTCTTCATCATCTTCAAAGAATGGACTAAAAGAGTATTCTTTCTCTTTAGATTTCCACTCCCAAGCATTATCTTCATCAAACCCAACATCTTTACTTATGGTGACCTAGCCATTTTTGGGGTTATACAATTTATAACCTTTAGAACTTTGATCATAGCCAATGAAGACATACCTCTCACTTTTGTCATCAAGCTTAGTCCTCTTCTCATCTGACACATGTGCATATGCGATGCTCCCAAAAACTCGCAAATGAGCAACTTTTGGCTTGAAACCGCTCCATGCCTCTTGCGGTGTTTTTTCACGAACACTTTTGGTGTGACACCGATTTGATAAGTACACCGCACAAGCAACAGCTTCAGCCCAGAACTCTTTTGGCATATTTTTGCTCTTCAACATACTCATCGCCATGTTGAGAATAGTTCGATTCTTTCTCTCCACGATGCCATCTTGCTGTGGTGATCTCGGAACTGTCAAGTAATGAAGAATTTCATTTTTCTCACATAAAATCTTGAATGTTCATTTATAAATAAAGTCTGTTTTTCCGAATTATTCCTTTTGCATGATTTGTGTGATTATTTTTTCACTTGGAATAACTAGCTGTTTACTGGCAAACCTTTGCTCCTTTAGTTTAATAATTAACTCATTTGCATGCTCACTTATAATAAATAGTGGTAATCCGATAAATCCCACGTAGTATAGAATTTGGCCGAGAACCACAGTTGTGCACCTCAAAGAGTATCTAACACCTTCTCTTTGAGGTAATTTGAGCCTTTACCCGATCTTTGGTGACACAGACTAATTAAAATAGAGTTATTTACAAATAGGTTCCCTAACATACCTTAAAAGTTATTAGGTTGTGACTTTTCTCTATTAAATACCCTTTAAAAGAGTTGCCACATGTCAAAACCTTCTTTCTCAAAAAAACGGGCGCGACAATATGCCTACCCGAACCACTACCAAGCCGACCCATTTTTTCGAGTCCCTCTCGACTTGCCTTCAAGCTAACACTTCTCTTTGCCAGTAACACCACGGTCCTTAATCAAAGCTCACCACAAGAGATCCTAGCATGAAACCACATTGTCTTTAGGCTAATAAACCACTGTATTCCCTCTTAAGCACCCAATAGTATCGCAACTGAAGTGCCCACTCCAAAGAGACCTTTCGTGAATCTTAAATTGTTTTATTAACCTTTTTGATACTGAAATGTAGAATCCATAATGATATAGAAATACCGCAAGTCCCGATACCATCCGATGCAAATCTCAGAGCTTAGCCATTTACAAATCCAGAAAATCCTCAAATACCACATATGAATCTTGAACTCATTAAAAATGTCTTGAGAGTCATCCACTCTGCTCTAGTCTCCAATACACCGCTGAAACAAACCAAACTTGTGCTCCATTAGAGCACAATCACTTAAAGGAGTAACCCCCACCTTTCAACAACCGAGTGAATCTCTTCTCCTTACACACTACGTCCACCACAAATAAAAAACCTGAATCACTCCAAGATTTCCATATATCCATAAAGTGTAATGCATCATGCAACTGGCAATTTCCATACTCGAGTCATCCTTAAAATCAACCTCTTCAAGTCATAAGCGATCCACGAGTATGCCTCAGACCAAAACTAATATAACACATGACCATGCTATTTGATCGTCGATAGCAGAATCCCCTACTTGGCTCCATAACTGCCATAATTCGGCACTGTAATCTAATTAAATCCTTCTATGCTCATGTAGCACCACCCATAGAATACCCCAAATCTTCTGCTAAAAGCATATCCATCCTCGTGACAGTCGTGTGCAACCTTTCTCAAGTGATCCGAACTCAAATTGCAGTACATAACCTCAGAACATCCTGCAGGAGATATCCCACATGCTTAGCCTCAAACTGGCATCTCTCTACGCCCTATCGTGGTCACAACCACTTAATCTTCCCGAGTCTGAACTCGTCAACAAGACATAAGAATCTACTTCATTACACCATGAGTAATTGGAATATCCCTAACACACTTGTAAATTGAGAATGTACAACACATCAAGATAGAAATCAAGAATCCATAGTCCTTTCACATCCTAAGCAAAATTCTCCTTGTCATATCTAAACCATCTAAACACATTCCACTGTCACATAATACTCATTATTTAGCCATCCAACCACTTGCTACGCCATCAATCTCACTCCTAGGGATACTACTGGACATATGAGTCCAAAAACACATCCTCACAACACTGAAACCACCGATCCCAAGTTGCGATCTAAACCTATCCTCAAGTCCTCCAGAATATCCTACCTCCACAACATAGAATACACATCTCGCATCTCATCCATGGCATTACAAGTCATCGATGCATAGCTCATACCGAGTTCTCAACATAATGTACGAGTAGATGGAAAGAAATCAAAGATATATGATTCAATCTGAATCAATATTGCACGATAAGAAAGAAAAATGGGAAGTTTCCTAGATGCCATGTAGCCTCTCGAAGATAAGTATGGACGCCATCTTACCGATCCGCAAGATTCTACTAGTCACTTGATCATGATTTGTAGAACTTATGAACCTAGAGCTCTGATACCAACTTGTCACAACCCAAAATCTACCTAATCGTGAAGGCACCTAGCCCAACCTGCTAGGTAAGCCAAACAACAGTAAACACAACTCAAATGAGAACAATAAGAATCAGTAAATGAAATAACTGAATTTCTATACAATAACACAAGGATTGACAGTACAAGTCATAAGTCACTAAGACTTAAATTTACAAATGCTGGTGTGAAAATAAATACAATATCTGTTTGGAATATACATAAACAAATTACAAATCTAAAACTACCAAGACAAGTGATAGCTACATCCGGAAGGCAAGTGCATTTTCAATGCCCACTCTTGTCATCCACAACATCTCAACTACCAGATATGCGCGCAAGGTGCAGAAGTGTAGTATGAGTACAACCGATCTCATGTACTCAGCAAGTATCATAACTAACTTCGGCGAGGTACTAGAATAAAGAATTATGAATGATATTCGCTAATCACATGTATAGTTCATAACTCCAACAGGTACAGAACAATAATAGGATCATCATGAATTACAGATAAAACCACCTTGGTGCACACAATAACTTAACATACCATGCTCAGTCAACAATCCATCATATAAAGAAGATATGCAAATAAATTAGGTAAACAACCAAGGAAATTTCAAGTAAAGATGAAATGCAATAACCAAATCAAACACTAGCCCAGTCTTTCCTCAGAAATACAATAACCGAACCAAACTACATCAACATAAACCCATCAATAAGGCACATGAGAGGGTGACCCTAGGGGGTTAATCCATATCCATACGCTACACGAACAACTCATGCTCTATCATATCATAACCGCACGACATGGTCACGTGCTATAAATATCAATATTTGAGATCTGCATGGCGTGTTCACCTTTAATAATTACAATCCACCCGGCGTGGTCACATGCTTAATATCACAATTAGCATGGTATAGACAGGTGCTCAAAATCACAATCCGCCCGATGTAGTCACATACTTAATATATATTGGCTTTCACCTTTGGTAAATATACACACAAATTAACTTGATTAAGCATAGAAAAAAACTCAAATACTATAATGGCTAAGCAACAAAACCAAAAGTCTGTAGAAATCCCCTCACAAAAAACTCCAACCCCCACCTATCAATATTGAACTGCAGGCTGTCAAAGCACAAATGAAGGAACTGGCTAAGGAGGTCAACAGTATCCGTCACACCATTCAAGACAAATTGTACCATATTAGGGAAATGCTGGCAGATATAGTAGAGAATATTCTTGGTGGTACTGGTCGCCTTTTCCCAGATCACTCTGATATGGGTAGTGATTAGTATCTTTTATGATATTTATGTAATATTACCTCCACGCTTCTATCTCGCATTTTGTTTCTTTATATGAAATATGGAGGATTTAGTAGATTTTATTTCGGTGTTGTAAGAAATTTTACCTTCACTTAGTGAAGTTTATATATATAATATTTTATGTGGCGTTTGTTCAACATATTAAACTTCACATTTAACCTCAATAGTTGTTTACGCACATGTATGAATCTTAAGATAAGTCGTGCTGAAGTTCATCTGAAGTATAGGTATAGTTCACCAATGGTTCAAACTTCATATTTAAAATCTGTAGTTGTTCGCAAACATGCATGAATCTTTAGATAAGTTGAAGTTCATCTGAAATATAGGTTGATAGTTCGCCAAAGATATGTCAGTTAAAAGATTGTGAAATTTTTACTTACAGATTTTTGCAGAACATCATGCATCCTTTTTTAGATTGTTGTCTTTGAATTTCAAGAATTTCTTTTAACAACTTTTTCGCAAGCAAACATGTAATACTGAATAGAAGAATGTGAATTGAATTATCATATTTGAATTGAACAAGTTTCACTTCAACGAGTTTTTCCTTGAAATATAAGAAATTATCGGTAATCGGAAGTCATAAGAGCTGATTTTTTATCGCCAATATGTTGTTAGAAATTTTTGGGAGAGCAAGACAACTAAACAAACACTCAAAAACTCACTATTAGAGAGGTGGAGGAAAGGATGATTTCTATTCAACTTCACTTGCTCCAAATGGCTAGCATACATGGATATTTATAGTAGAACTCCTACATGTATCTAGTCTAAACTTCATGTGTACATATTAATTAAGTCAACACATATACACACTAGTCCATACATGCTTACACTAGTTCACACAAATTCACACATGTCCACACCTCACTCTTTTCTAACTATATGTATGAAAACATTAAATTGGTGTAAATAAATCTAAACAAATGTGGACAAATGGAAACAAGTTTATTACTATTTTTAACACCCCCCTTAAACTTGTTTCATTACTCCAAGCGCCATCCTTAACTTTTGAAAAGCGTCAATCTTCAAAGGTTTGGTGAAAATATCCGCAATTTGATCTCCAGATTTCACATGCTCAAGCTCCACAACTTTATTAGATATGCAATCTCTAATAAAATGATATCTCGTATCGATATGCTTGCTTCTTTCAGGAAATACCGAGTTCTTGGCTAAATCTATAGCCGATTTGTTGTCAACAAAAATCTTTGTAGCATCCTTCTGTAGGTTAGTGAAGTTCTTCCAACAAGCTCCTTAGCCAAATTGCATGGCAAACACACGAACAAGCTGCTACATACTCCGCTTCGTAAGTTGACAAAGTCGCAATTGGTTGCTTCTTAGAATTCCATGTAAATGCGGAATTTCCAAGAAAGAAAACAAACCCAGTAGTACTTTTCCGATCATCAATATCACCAGCCCAGTCACTATCACAATATCCCACGAACTTAGATTCTTTAGAAGATGAATAAAGAATTCCATAATCAAGCGTATCTTTAATGTACCGAAGTATTCTTTTGGCTACCTTTAAGTGCGAGGTAGTAGGAGTTTCCATAAAGCAACTCAGGAGTCCAATTCCAAAAGGAATATCCGGCCTTGTACATGACAAATACCTTAAGCTTCCAATA
Source organism: Nicotiana sylvestris (assembly GCF_000393655.2). NCBI lineage: Eukaryota > Viridiplantae > Streptophyta > Magnoliopsida > Solanales > Solanaceae > Nicotiana > Nicotiana sylvestris. The sequence goes on from NC_091065.1 coordinate 53,126,374, forward strand.
AGACTCTTGAAAAATATGGGATTGACTCTATCTCCATCTCCATGCTTGGACATTTTAACTCCACATTCAACGGGGGTGCTTACGGGATTGCAATTCTCCATCTCAAATTTCTTGAGAATTTCCTTTGTATACTCTCCTTGAGAAATAAAAATGACATCCTTCCTCTGTGCTACTTGAATTCCAAGATAGTAGGACATTAGGCCAATGTCCGTCATCTCAAATTCTCTAGCCACTACTTTCTTCAATTCTTCAAACATCTTTCGATTATTTCCTGTAAATATCAAGTCATCTACATACAAGCAAACAAGTAAGATGTCACCATTTTTAGCAATCTTTACATAGAGGGAATGTTCATGTGGACACTTAGAAAAACCATTTGCTTGGAAATATTTGTCAATTATACTATTCCAAGCTCGCGGGACTTGCTTCAACCCATATAAAGCCTTCTTTAATTTCAAGACTTTATCTTATTGTCCTTCAACCTTATATCCCGAAGGTTGATCAATATAGACCTCTTCCTCCAATACGCCATTCAAGAAAGCCGACTTTAAATCCATTTGATGGATTTTCCATTGATTTTGTGCCGCCAAAGCAATGCCAAAGCGAATTGTTTCCAAACGAGCAACCGACACAAATACTTCATCATAGTCAATACCGGCCTTTTGCCTGTAGCCTTTAGCTACCAATCTTGCTTTGTACCTTTCTATTTCTCCCTTGGAATTCTTCTTTAGCTTGTACACCCATTTGACTGCAATGGTGCTTTTGCCTTTTGGAAGTGTAACCAACTCCCATGGATCATTCTTTTTTATAGCTTTGATTTCTTCATCGATTGCATCCCTCCATTTGGAATTTTGGCAAGCATCTTCAAAGCCTAGAGGCTCACCGTCCACCAAAAAACAAAAATGAGTAAAATCATACAAGTCATTTCTTACCACTTCCATGTTTTCATAAAAGTCACAGAGACTTCTACTCTTGTGAGGTTCTTCACTTGAACTTGAGATTGATTCCCCAACTTCTTGATCTTGTGGTGGAGGTGTTGAATGTGGTGTGATATCCTGCTCCCTGTCTTCTTCTTCATCATCTTCAAAGAATGGACTAAAAGAGTATTCTTTCTCTTTAGATTTCCACTCCCAAGCATTATCTTCATCAAACCCAACATCTTTACTTATGGTGACCTAGCCATTTTTGGGGTTATACAATTTATAACCTTTAGAACTTTGATCATAGCCAATGAAGACATACCTCTCACTTTTGTCATCAAGCTTAGTCCTCTTCTCATCTGACACATGTGCATATGCGATGCTCCCAAAAACTCGCAAATGAGCAACTTTTGGCTTGAAACCGCTCCATGCCTCTTGCGGTGTTTTTTCACGAACACTTTTGGTGTGACACCGATTTGATAAGTACACCGCACAAGCAACAGCTTCAGCCCAGAACTCTTTTGGCATATTTTTGCTCTTCAACATACTCATCGCCATGTTGAGAATAGTTCGATTCTTTCTCTCCACGATGCCATCTTGCTGTGGTGATCTCGGAACTGTCAAGTAATGAAGAATTTCATTTTTCTCACATAAAATCTTGAATTCATTTGAATTGAATTCTCCACCATTATCAGACCTAAGTGACTTAATTTGATAGCCACTTTGCTTCTCCACCATGCTCTTAAACTTTTTGAAGGTTTCAAACACCTCCGATTTTGCCTTAAAAAAATAAACCCAAGTTTTCCGAGAAAAATCATAAATGAAAAGTAAAAAATAATTACTTTTACCAAGTGAAGATGGCTTGATAGGTTCGCACACATTCATGTGTATAAACTCGAGAGGGCATCTTGCTCTTGTTAAAGACTCTTTAGGAAAGCTTTTCCTTGCTTGCTTTCCAAAGAGACATCCTTCACAAAGTTGGTTGGGATGATCAATTGTTGGCAATCCATTCACCATGCTTTCCTTCTTCATCAACCTTAGGCTATCAAAATTCAAGTGACCAAATCTTATATGCCAAAGCCAAGATGAATCTTTGGCACATGAAAACAAGCACCTCGGAACATAATTTTGAAGATGTAGGATGAACATTTTCTTATTAGCCATAGGTACTTTGGCTAACAATCTTCCCTTTTCATCTCTCATATATAACTTTTTGTTTTTCAAATGAATGTCATAATTTTTCTCTAAAAGTTGTCTCAAACTTAAAATATTACTTTTCATCTCCGGCACATACAAAACATTGGAGATTAATTCATGACTTCCATCTCTTTAGCGAATTAAAATCATACCTTTTCCTTTGATTTGAACTCGTGAAGAGTCTCCAAAAGTGATTGGGCCACCATTCAGCTCCTTAAGCTCCACAAATAAATTTTTCTTTCCACAAATATGACTACTTGCACCGGAGTCAAGGTACCAATTGTTCTTTTTCACACTTACTTCTCCTTTGCATGCAAGAAGTAGAGTGTCATCTTCATCTTCATTTTTGCTCTCCACCAAGTTGTTTTCTCCTCCGAATTATCTTTACATTCCCAGGAAAAATGTCCAAATTTATGACAAGTATAACATTCAACATTCAATTTGTCATACCTTCCTTGATTTTGTCTTCATCCTTTGCCTCTTCCACGACCTCTTCTTTGACTATAATCTTGGCTTTTATTGTCTCTATTTGGTGGGTGACTACCACCTCTTCCTCCTCTACCACGATCTCTTCCATTTCCATGACCTCTTTGTTGCGAACCACGCCTTTCATCTTTCTCCTTGAAGGAAAGTTTGCTTGCAACGCCTTTTCAACCGATTCTTCTTTCAGTTTCTTCAATTTTTCTTCATGGGATTGCAAAGAACTCGAAAGTTCATCTATGGTCATGGTGTGCAAGTCTTTGGACTCTTCAATATCAACAACAATATAATCAAATTTTGAATCTAGGGATCGTAGTATTTTTGCAACGACCCTATCATCCTTCAACTCTTCACCATATCTTTCATTTGATTGACAATAGCCAAAACTCTTGAAATGTGATCTTAAACAGATTTATTTTCTTTCATATGCAATGATTCAAACTCTCCTCTTAAGGTCAGGAGACGAACCTTTTTTACTCTGTCCAAACCTTTAAAGGAAGTTTGAAGAATGCCCCATGCTTCCTTGTAGGTTGTCGCATTTGCAACATTCTCGAACATCTTGTCATCTAAACCTTGATGGATGAGAGTGAGTGCCTTTTGATCTTTCTTATTTGTGGCAGCGACATCTTCCGCTTCATCAACTCCAGACTCTACCGGTTCCCAAACATCATAGGCACCAAGCAAGACCTTCATTCGAATACATCAATTCCCATAGTTCTCTTTTATGAGCATAAGAACTTGGAATGGTGTTCCATTAGTGTTTGTCATCTTTTCTCCAAGTTTGGTTGTCTCTCAACACACAAACTCTGATACCAAATGTTAGAAATTTTAGGGAGAGCAAGAAAACTAAACAAACACTCAAAAACTCACTATTAGAGAGGCGGAGGAAAGAATGATTTCTATTCAACTTCATTTGCTCCAAATGGCTAGCATACATGGGTATTTATAGTAGAACTCCTACATGTATCTAGCCTAAACTTCATGTGTACATATTAATTAAGTCCACACATGTAGACACTAGTCCATACACGCCTACACTAATTCACACAAATTCACACATCCACACCTCACTCGTTTCTAACTATATGTATGAAAATATTAAATTAATGTAAATAAATCTAAACAAATATGGACAAATGAAACACGTTTATTACTATTTCTAACATATGTAACTATTCTTATAAGAAAAGTAAATCTTTATGAACTACTCTATTAAGCATACGAAAAGTCAATATGTACCTATTCTTCTGCCTTCTTCGAGTAGAATCTTCACATCTGGAGGCTGTGTGATCTATAATTTTATATTCTCTGGCACATCCCATGAATTTTCATCTCTAGTAGTAGTGATTTGCCCTTCGTATGTTTTCAACCAAGTTTCTCTTGAATACATGTTTGAGCAGAAATCAAATTTCTACAAATAGTTATTCATGATAGCTGCAAGAGCATGTGCATAAGAGAATTCGTCAAGTTGAAATTCCAAGCAGTCACAAGTTCTCTCCTTTAAGTTAACGATGAAATCCACACCTTCATTGTTTATCCTAAATAACATTAAATCAAGATTGAACACCTAAAATAGTAACAATAATAATAATTAAAAAATGTGCTAATACGTTATAACTTATAGGAGGTTTTATCAGTTCTGACGTTCATATTTTTTGTAGGCTAAATTCATATACATTTTTCCTGAAGTTAATTTGCAGTTCTAATACATTAGTTCATGTGCAACTTAACTTGATTTCTGAAGTACTTCTGAACTTAAGCTGCTTTATAGGCTAACTTCAGATACATCTTTCCTGAAGTTAACCTGCAATTATGATGGATTACTCAATGTGCACTTAAAAACATTGTAAAAGCTAATTGTATCTTGTCATTGTCATGATCCGGACTTTCCACCATCGGGAGTCGTGATGGAGCCTACTCGGGAAAGCAAGGTAAGCTGAGTGATATAGATCTTATTACCCTTTTTCCTTAAACTTTTAACAATTTCAAATTAACAGGCGATCAACAGCGGAATAATGATAATAATAAAAGAAATGCGGAAGACGAAATCTAATAATTTAACCAAATACTAGTGCGAAAAATCCAAAATACAACTCTAAACAGAACTGGTGTAACAATATCACGGACCATCTATGAATACTACAAACAGTGGTCTGAAAAGAAAGATACAAGTCTGTCTCTGAAGTAAATGAAAACAGCATATAAAAGATAGAAGGGGACACCAAGGCCTGTGGACGTCTGCAAGACTACCTCGGATCTCCGCTGGACTGAAGGCAGCAACCTCGCTATGGTCAAACCTCCGGTACCAAGATCTGCACACAGTGCAGAGTGTAGTATCAGCACAACCAACCCCATGTGCTGGTAAGTGTCGAGCCTAACCTCGGCAAAGTAGTGACGAGGCTAGGACAAGACTACCAAATAAATCTATGCATTTAAAGCATATATGGCAAATAATAATAATGGGAACTAGCAGTTAAAGATGGGAAAGGGAAACATGTTGCGGGGAATATCAAGTACCAATAGAATTTTAGGAGAAAAACATAAAGAACATCTTAAATTTAGCATAAGTAAGAATAAGAAAAACAGTAACGAATCAATATCCACTTTTATTCTTTATTATTGCGGCACGCAACCCGATCCAATTCATATAATGCTGTTGCGGCATGCAACCCAATCCAAGTCATATAATACTGTTGCGGCGTGCAACCCGATCCAAATCATATATCACTATTGCAGCGGGCAACCCAACCCCACCTGTCCTCCCTTATTACTCCTTGTTGCGGCGTGTAACCCGATCCCATATAATATTATTGCGGCGTGCAATCCGATCCCAATATACGAATCAACACCAATCACAAAAAAATCCCGGCAAGGGAACAATAAGGAAACAATAATATCCTGGCAAGGGAACAATAATAAAGCAACAATATCCCGACAATGGAACAATAATAAAACAACAATATCCCGGCACGAGAAACAATATCATAACAATAACATCCCGGCAAGGGAACCAACTACAACCAATCCAATTTCAACAGTAAATTCACAAAATAAACCTCGGCCTGAGCTAATTTTTGACAATTTCCAATTACTAAGAACTTATCATAATTCTTGTACAACGGATGCTAACCATCAAGTTAAGCATGATCAATACATAGTAAAATCACAAAAAATTCGAATATAAGACTCACAGGCATGCTTGATACCAACATATAGATACTCGTCACCTCACCTATATGTCGTACTCGACACAAACACATAGCAAATAAGACACACCACCTATTACCTCAAGCTAAGGTTAGGCCAAACACTTACCTCAAACTTCACGGCCAACTCAAGCCTCAAACACCGCTTTTCCTTTAGAATTCGCCTCCAATTTACTTGTATCTAGCCCAAATTAATTTAACAACATCAATAAATGCTAAAGAATTCAGACTCAATGCTTAATTATAGGTTTTCTATCATTTTTTCAAAAAGTCAAAAATCGACCCCGAGCTCGCTTGGTCAAAACTCAAGGTTCGGACCAAAACCTGATGACTCATTCACCCACGAGCCCGAATATATATTTAGTTTCGAAATCTGACCCCAAAACGAGGTCTAAATTCCAATTACTCAAAAATCCCTAATTCTACTCAAAATCCCTAATTGTACCATGGAAGAACAATATTTAGGCCTTGAAATCTAATAGGTGTTGATGGAAAAGGAAGGAGATGAGTTTAGGAATACATACCTATGATTTGGGATTGAATTTGCTCTTCAAAAATCGCCCTAGGTTTGATTCTATGGAAGGAGATATGAAAATATGGCTTATTCTCGTTTTTGGTTTTGCTTTTAATTCACTGGACAGGTCTTCTTTGCGTTCTCGAGAAGCATGTTGCATTTGCAAAGGGTTAACCCCCCTGACCTTCGCATTCGCGAGATTTATGTCGCATTCGTGTAGGGCAAAATCCCTTCCCCAAGTCCCCTGCCAAATGGCCTTCGCATTCGCGATAGCCAGGTCGCATTCGCGAAGGGTAACACCCCCAATGCTTCGCGTTCGCGACCTGAGCCTCGTATTCGCGTAGAAGAAAATCTCCCTCAGCCTAACTTACTCTTCGCATTCGCAAGAGTTACTTCGCGAACACGAAGAATAATACACCAGCACACCAGAAGCAGCAAAAAAATAGAAAATCCTAAGTCCAAAACGCCCCGAAACATATCCGAAACTCACTGGAGCCCTTGGGGCTCCAAACCAAACATGCATACTAACTCAAAAACATCATATGGACTTACTCGTGAGATTAAATCGCCAAATTAACATCTCAAACTACGAGTTTAGCATCAAAATCAAAGAAAACTCTCCATAACTCTTAAGCTCAAATTTTTAACAACTGAGGGTCCGATTCACATCATATGAAGTCCGTTTCTTACCAAATTTTACAGGCACAACTTGAATACCTTATAAGACCTGTATCGGGCTCTGGATCCAAAATATGAGCCCAATACCATCAAATTCAATCACATTTATGTTTCTAAAAACTCTAATTTCAGTTAAATAATTTTCTTCAAAAAATCATTTCTCGGGCTTGAGACTCCGGAATTCAATTCCGGGAATACGCCCAAGTTTCATATTTTTCTACGGACCCTCCGAGACCGTCAAATCATGGGTCCGGGTCCGTTTATCCAAAATATTGACCGAAGTCAACTTAAATTTAATTTTAAAGGCCAAATTAGCATTTTTATCAAATTTTCACATAAAAGCATTCCGGATATACGCCCGGACAACGCACGTAAATCGATGTGATAACTGCATCGGAGGCCTCAGCCTTGGGCCTGACTAGAAGAGCATAACATCGGGGCTGGGCCCCACCACTTTGAGTTATGTCCCTGGGACGACCTCCTACTGACTAGCCTCCACCTCTAGCGACCTGACCTCACCTCTAATACCTTACCTCCACCTCTAGCACCTCTACCCCCACCCCTAACTGGCTGAGCGATCAGTGGAACACACGGTGCCTAAACTATGGCACGGGAACCCTACTGCTGCAACTGAACAACCACTAATCTCGGACAAGCCCTCCGGATATGACCATACTCACCGCACTCAAAGCATTTATCTGAGTGCTGCAATTGAGGAAACTAAGACTGACCTTGGCGAGCCGGAGCCAAGGTCATGAGAATAGCTCTAAATATGAGGTGCTCTGATAGGAGCTGATGGTACACGGTAAGATTGTTGATCAGAATACTACACATGAGAACCACGACCACCTGGAACACCATGAGAAGTTTGAAATGCTGAATGAAACGGCCTGGGAGGATGGCCCCTACCAAAAGAATCCCTGCCTCCAGATGAGGCACCGCTTAACCTGCCTGTATGACAGGGCCTCTTGTTAGACCGCTGACCACTCCCCTGCGATAGAACCCTCTCAACTATCCTGGCCACATTGGCTGCATCCTTACTAGAAATCTTGCTCCCAGTCTCCTTAGCCATCTGCAATCGAATCGGCTGAGTGAGTCCCTTAATGAACCTCCTCACCCTCTCTCTCTCGGTGGGAAGTATAGTAAGAGTATGACGGGCCAAAGCAATGAATCTAGTCTTGTACTGAGTGACGGTCATAGAACCCTATTGGAGATGCTCAAACTACCTCCGATAGCCCTCGCTCTGAGTGATAGCAAGAAACTTCTCCAGAAATAGCTGAGAGAACTGATCCCAAGTCAAGGCAGGCGACCCACCTGGCCTAGCCAAACAATATTCCCTCCACCAAGTCTTGGAGGAACCTGACAGACGAAAAGCAGCAAAGTCGACCCCATTGGTCTCCACTATCCCCATGTTCTGAAGAACCTCATGACAACTATCTAAATAATTATGGGGATCCTCTGAAGATGTACCACCATAAGTAGTAGTGAATAGCTTGGTGAACCTGTCCAATCTCCACAAAGCTCGGCAGACAAAGCTGCTCCATCACCGGTCTGAGCTATTACACTCGGCTGAACTGCTCCAACTGGCTGAACTGGTGGAGTCTGAAACTGGGGAGCCATCAACTCTGGAGTGCGGGTAGTGGGAGTCTGTGCTCCTCCCCCAGCCTGAGAGACGGCTGGTGCTACAGGAAGTAAGCCTGCCTGGGTGACACTCTCCATAGGCCCACTAGACGGACTAGAGCATCCTAGAGTACTGGGGTAGCAATGAACCCCTCTAGGACCTGATCTGGGCCTACCAAAACTGTCTGGGCCGGAACCTCATCATCGAACTCTACCTGAGGCTCCGCCACTGGTGCTGCTACTTTGGGCTGAGGTCTGCCCATACCTCAGCCCCTAGCACGACCTCAGCCTTATCCTCTGCCCCTCGTAGGTACTGCTGCTAGGGGCTCGGGCTGCTGGTCAGAGGATGAAGAAGCACGTGTTCTCGCCATCTCGAAAGAATAGAGTAGAAATTCAATTAGCATTGAGAAACCACAGGGCATGATAGAGATTAATAGAAGTGAAACTATTCCTAACTCTGTAGCCTCTGGGGATAAGCACAGACGTCTCTGTACCAATCCCTCAGACTCTACCAAGCTTGTCCGTGAATTGTGAGACCTAAGCAACCTAGAGCTCTGATACCAACTTCTCACGACCCAAACTTCCCACCCTCGAGAGTCGTGATGGCACCTACTCGGGAAAGCTAGGCAAGCCGAGTGTTATAGATCTTATTACCCTTTTTCCTTAACCTTTCAACTTTTTCAAATTAACAAGGGATCAACAGCAGAATAATGATAATAATAAAAGAAATGCGAAAGACGAAATTTGATAACTTAACCAAATACTAGTGTGGAAAATCCAAAATACAATTCTACCCAGAACTGGTGTCATAATATCACAAACCATCTACAAATACTACAAACGGTGGTCTAAAAAGAAAGATACAAGTCTATCTCTAAAGTAAATGAAAACAACATATAAAAGATAGAAGGGGACGCCAAGGCCAGCGGACGTCTGCAGGACTACCTCGGGTCTCCGCTGGACTGAAGGCAACAACCTCGCTATGGTCCAAAAGCTCTGGTACCGATATTTGCACACAGTGCAGAGTGTAGTATTAGCACAACCGACCCCATGTGCTGGTAAGTGTCAAGCCTAACCTCAGCGAAGTAGTAACGAGGCTATGAAAAGACTACCAAATAAACCTCTACAGTTAAAGCATATATGGTAAATAATAATAACGGGAACTAGCAGTCAAATATGGAAAGGGGAAACATGCTGCGGAGAATATCAAGTACCAATAGAATCTTAGGAGAAAAACATAAAGAACATCTTAAATTTAGCATAAGTAAGAATAAGGAAAACAGTAACGAATCAATATCCACTTTTATTCTTTATTATTGCGGCACGCAACCCGATCCAATTCATATAATGCTGTTGCGGCATGCAACCCAATCCAAGTCATATAATACTATTGCGGCGTGCAACCCAATCCAAATCATATATCAGTGTTGCGGCGTGCAACCGGACCCCGCATGTCATCCCTTATTACTCCTTGTTACGGCGTGCAACCCGATCCCATATAATATTGTTGCAGCGTGAAACCCGATTCCAATATACGAATCAATATCAATCACAAAAGAATCCCGGCAAGGGAACAATAAGGAAACAACAATATCCCGACAAGGGAACAATAATAAAGCAATAATATCCCGGCAAGGGAACAGTAATAAAACAACAATATCTCGACAAGGGAAACAATATCATAACAATAACATCCCGGCAAGGGAACCAACTACAACCAATTCAGTTTCAACAGTAAATTCACAAAATAAACCTCGACCTGAGCCAATTTTTGACAATTTCCAATTACTAAGAACTATCATAATTCTTGTACAATGGTTGCTATCCATCATGTTAAGCATGATCAATACATAGTAAAATCACAACAAATTTGAATATAAGACAAACGGGCATGCTTGACACCAACGTATAAACACTCGTCACCTCACCTATATGTCGTACTCGACACCAACACATAGAAAATAAGACACAACACTTATTCCCTTAAGCTAAGGTTAGGCCAAACAGTTACCTCGAGCTTCCACGGCCAACTCAAGCCTCAAACACCGCATTTTCTTTTAGAATTCGCCTCTAATTTACTTATTTCTAGCCCAAATTAATTTAACAACATCAATATATGCTAAAGAATTCATACCCAATGCTTAATTATAGGTTTTCTATCATTTTCCCAAAAAGTTAAAAATCGACCCCGAGCCCGCTTGGTCAAAACTCAAGGTTCAAATCAAAACCCGATTACCCATTCACCAACGAGCCCAAATTGCAATTAGTTTCAAAATCCTACCCCAAAATGGGGTCTAAATTCCAATTATTCAAAAAGCCTTAATTCTACCCAAAATCCCTAATTCTACCATGAAAGAATAATATTTAGGCCTAGAAATCTAATGGGTGTTGATGGAAAATGAAGGAGATGAGTTTAGGAACACATACCTATGATTTGGGATTGAATTTGCTCTTCAAAATCGCCCTAGGTCTGATTCTATGGAAGGTGATATGAAAATATGGCTTATTCCCGTTTTTGGTTATGTTTTTAATTCATTGGACAGGTCTTCTTCGCGTTCGCGAGAAGTCTATCACGTTTGCGAAGGGTAACCCCCTGACCTTTGCACTCGTGAGACCTACGTCGCATTCGCATATGGTAAAATCCCTTCCCCCAATTCCCTTGCCAAATGGCCTTCGCGTTCGCGATAGCCAGGTCGCGTTCGCGAAGGGTAATACCCCTAATGCTTTGCGTTCGCGTAGAAGAAAATCTCCCTCAGACTAACTTACTCTTCGCGTTCACAAGAGTTCCTTCGCTAACGCGAAGAACAATACACCAGCATACCAGAAGCAGCAAAACAGCAGAAAATCGTAAGTCCAAAACACCCGGAAACCTATCTGAAACTCACCCGAGCCCTCGGGGCTCCAAACCAAACATGCATACTAACTCAAAAACATCATATGGACTTGCTCGTGCAATCAAATCGCCAAATTAACATCTCGAACTATGAGTTTAGCATCAAAATCAATGAAAAATCTCTATAACTCTTAAGTTCAAATTTTTAACAACCGAGGGTCCGATTAACGTCATATGAAGTTCATTTCTTACCAAATTTTACAGGCACAACTTGAATACCATACAAGACCTGTATCGGGCTCCAAAACCAAAATACGGGACTGGTACCATCAAATTTAATCACATCTAAGTTTCCAAAAACTCTTATAATTTCAGTTAAACAATTTTATTCAAAAATTCATTTCTCGGGCTTGGGACCTCGGAATTCAATTCCGGGCATACGCCCAAGTTCTATATTTTTCTACGGACCCTCCGGGACCTTCAAATCATGGTTCTGAGTCTGTTTACCCAAAATGTTGACCAAAGTCAAGTTAAATTCAATTTTATAGACCAAATTAGCATTTTTATCAAATTTTCACATAAAAGCGTTCCGGATATATGCCCGGACAGTGCACGCAAATTGAGGTGAGATAACCTAGCATGCTGCACGGAATTCAAATAAAGTAGTTTGAGCAAGTAATGCAATTAAGTCAATTAGACATGCTTCCCTAAGCTAACAGTAGACTTAAATTGCAAGTAGTATAAACAGGGAAGAAAACACAATTATAGTTACTTAATAAAAATAGGATTTTCAATAATTAGCACATGTACGCACTCGTCACCTCACGTATAAGGCATTTCATATATTAACAATACCAAACCTAAGGAGAGTTCCCCACATAAGGTTAGGCAAGCCACTTACCTCGAATCAGCTCAAAAATTAACCCGAAACCACGCTCTTGCCACGAGTACTCGATTCCAAATGGCCCAAATATTCAAATCAATCGCACAATGTAAATATAACTTCAAGTAACTAATTCCACTAATTAATTCGAAGCTGACACGCGAAATTAAGAAAATTGCCCAAAAAGTCCCCCGGGCCCACGTCTCGGAACCGGGTAAAAGTTACGGATTATGAACTCCCATTCACTCATGAGTCTAACCATACCAAAATTATCCAAATCCTATGTCAAATCCTCAATCAAAACTTAAAAATTCGGTCTAATAACTTTTCCAAAATTTTCCCCAATTTCTCGCCCCAAATCTGAAATTAGATGATGAATTCATGTTTAGAATAATGGGTTATAAGCATAAAGGATTTAAGAATCATTACCCGTAAACTCCCTTCAAAAATCTCCCCAAAATGTGTCTCCTACCGAGCTCCCAATTCAATTTTGTGATATGAACTCAAAACCCTCGATTTTGAACATTATATTCTACCTAACGCGACCTTAATCGTGATCGCGGAAACTGCCACGCGGTCGCGAAGAGCAACATCACTGACCCCTCCCCCCTCAAATTAACCCTACGCGAACACGATAATACCTACGTGATCGCAATGTTGCACTGCTCAGCTCTATGCAATCGCAGTTGACCTCACGCGATCGCGAAGAGACACTACCACTCCCCAACTGCCTCACTTCTTCCTCTTCGCAAACGCGGCGTAGCCCACGCATTTGTGATTCAACTTCCACCAATACTACGCGTTCGCACTCCCTTTCTCGTGTTCGCATAGAACAAAATCCCCTCTTCCTCATCTAAGGCTTCACGATCGCGAGCCTCCTCACACGATCACGATGAAGAAAAGTCTGCAACAGAAAATCAACAAAAATCAGATCCTTCTCCAAGTCCAAAATGGTCTGTTGAGCATCCGAAATACACCCGAGGCCCCCGAGACCTCAACAAAATATGCCAACCAATCCTAAAACATCATTCAAACTTGTTACAACCTTCAGAACGCTCAAAACAACATCAAAACACCAATTTAACATCTGATTCAAGCGTAAGAACTCCAAAAACTCTCAAATTATGCTTTCGATCAAAAAGTCTACCGAACCTCGTCCGAATGACCTGAAATTTTGCAAGCACATCACATTAAACACTACGGAGCTACTCCAACATCCAGAATTCCATTCCGACCTCGATATCAAAATCTCACTATCGAACCGAAAATTTAAGAAATTCAACTTTCGGCATTTCAAGCCTAAATAATCTACGGACCTCCAAAACACAATCCGAACATGCCCCTAAGCCCGAAATCACCCAACGGAGCTAACAGAACCGACAAAATTTCATTCCGAGGCTATCTTCACACTACTCTAACTATGGTCCAATTTCTGAAGCTTAAACTCCCCTTTAGGGACTAAGAGTCCCAAAACATTTTGAAACTCAAAACAAATCATCCCGGCAAATCAAAATAGCAGAAACAAACAGGGGAAAGCAATTAATAGGGGATCGGGGCGTAAATTCTTAAAACGACCGGCCAGGTCGTTACATCCTCCCCCTATTAAAACATTCATTCATCCTCGAACGAGCATAGACACATACCTGAAGAGGCAAAAATATGAGGGTAACGACTGCGCATATCCTGCTCGATCTCCCAGGTCGCCTCCTCGACCGGCTGACCCCGCCACTGAACCTTCACTGATGCAATGCTCTTTGACCTTAGCTTCTGAACCTGCCTGTCCAATATTGCCACTGGCTCTTCAACATAAGATAGATCCTTGTCCAACTAGACTGAACTGAAATCCAACACGTGTGACGGATCGTCGTGATACTTCCGGAGCATCGAAACATGAAATACTGGATGAACTCCTACCAAGCTGGGAGGTAAGGCAAGCTCATAAGCAACCTCCCAACACGTCTCAATATCTCAAAAGGACCAATAAATATCAGATTCAACTTCCCTTTCTTCCCAAATCGCATAACGCCCTTCATTGGTGAAACCCGAAGCAGAACCCGCTCTCCAACCATATAGGAAACATCCCGAACCTTCCGGTCCGCGTAACTCTTCTGTCTGGACTGGGCTATACGGAGTCTATCCTGAATCACCTTAACCTTCTCCAAAGCATCCTGAACCAAGTCTATGCCCAATAATCTAGCCTCACCCGGCTCAAACCAACCCACTAGAGATCTACACCGCCTACCATATAAAGCCTCATATGGTGCCATATGAGTGTTGGACAGATAGATGTTGTTGTAGGCAAACTCCGCTAGTGGCAAAAACTGATCCCAAAAACCTCCAAACTCCACCACGCATGCACAGAGCATATCCTCAAGAATTTGAATAGTGCGCTCAGACTGCCCGTCCATCTGGGGGTGAAATGTTGTACTCAAATCCATTCGAGTACCCAACTTATGCTATATGACCCTCCAGAACTGTGATGTGAAACTAATTACCTCTATCAGAACTGATGGAAAATGGAATACCATGCAGACGAACAGTCTCCCGGATATAAATCTTTGCCAAACGCTTCGAAGAATAGGTAATACACACAGGAATGAAGTGCGTGGACTTGGTCAACCGATCCACAATCACCCAAATGACATCGAACTTCCTCAAAGTCCGTGGGAGTCCAACTACGAAATCCATGGTGATTCTCTCCCACTTCAACTACAGAATATCTATCTGCTGAAGCAACCCACTCGGTCTCTGGTGCTTGTACTTCACCTGCTGACAATTGAGACACCAAGCTACAAACCCAACTATATCTTTCTTCATCCGCCTCCACCAATAGTTCTGCCTCAAATCCCGGTACATCTTCGCGGCACCCGGATGGATGGAATACCGTGAACTATGGGCCTACTCTAGAATCAACTCCCGAAGCCCATCAACATTAAGTACAAAAATCCGACCCTGCGTCCTCAATACCCCGTCATCACCAATAGTCACATCTCTAGCATCACCGTGTAGAACCTTGTCCTTGAAGACGAGCAAATGAGGGTCATTAAACTGACGCTCTCTGATACGATCAAATAATGAAGACCGAGAAATCATGTCAGCTTGAACCCGACTAGGCTCCGAAACCCAATCTCACAAACTGGCTGGCTAAGGCCTGAACATCCATCGCCATGGGCCTCTCCTCTGCTGGTAAATAAGCTAAACTCCCCAAACTCTCCGCCGGGGACTCAAAGCATCGGCCACCATATTGGCCTTGCCCGAGTGATACAAAATAGTGATACCATAGTCCTTCAGCAGCTCTAACCATCTTTTCTAATGCAAATTAAGGTCCTTCTGCTTGAACAGATGCTGCAAACTTCGGTAATCAGTATAAATCCCACAAGGAACACCGTACAAATAAGGACGCCAGATCTTCAAGGCATGAACAATAACAGCTAACTCGAGATCATGGACAGGATAATTCTTCTCATGTATCTTTAATTGTCTGGATGCATATGCAATCACCCTACCGTTCTGCATCAATACAGCTCCAAGGCCAATCCTCGAGGCCTCACAATAGACAGTATAAGATCCTGAACCTATAGGCAATATCAAAACTGGGGCTGTAGTCAAAGCTGTCTTGAGCTTCTAAAAGCTCGCCTCACACTCTTCCGTCCACTAGAACGGAGCACCCTTCTAAGTCATCCTGGTCATAGGTGCTGCAATAGATGAAAACCCCTCAACCAATCGATTGTAATAACCCGCCAAGCTAAAAAAACTACGGATCTCTGTAGCTGAGGATGGTCTGGGCCAACTCTACACTGCTTCCACTTTCTTCGGATCCACCTAAATACCCTCACTCGATACCGTATGGCCTAAGAATGCCACAGAATTCAACCAAAATTCACATTTCGAGAACTTTGCACAGAACTTCTCTTACCTCAAAGTCTGAAGCATTATCCTCAGGTGATGTTCATGATCTTCGTGAATCCGGAAGTATACCAAAATATCATCAATAAAGATAATGACGAACGAGTCAAGATATGGCCGAAACATACTTGCATCAAATGCATGAAGGCTGTTGGGGCATTGGTCAGCCCAAATGATATAACAAGAAACTCATAATGACCATACCGAGTCCTGAAAGCAGTCTTCGTGATATCTGGCTCCCGAATCTTCAACTGATGGTAACCTGAATGAAAGTCAATCTTAGAAAACACTCGTGTACCCTGTAGCTGGTCAAACAAATCATCAATACCAGGCAAAGGATAACAGTTCTTCGCTGTAACTTTGTTCAACTGGCGATAATCAATACATGTACGCATAGAACCATCCTTTTTCTTCACAAACAAGATAGGAGCACCAAAAGGTGATACACTGGGCTGAATAAAACCCTTATCAAGCAATTCCTATAACTGATCCTTTAACTCCTTCAACTTAGGGAGGCCATATGATACGGAGGAATAGAAATGGGCCGAGTGCTCGACAACAGATCAATGACAAAATCAATATCTCTATCGGGCGGCATGCCCGGAAGATCAGCTGGAAACACATCAGAAAAAGCCCATACTACTGGGACTGAATCAACTATAGGGGTATCAATACTGACATCTCTCACATAAGCTAGATACGTGTCACACCCCTTCTCAACCATGCGTTGAGCCTTAAGGAATGATATAACTCTACTAGAAGTATGATCTAAGGTACCCCTCCACTCTACTCGCGGTACACCTTGCATAAGCGTCACGGTTTTGGCGTGAGTATCAAGAATAGCGTAATAGGGTAACAACCAGTCCATGCCCAAGATAACATCAAAATCTACCATGCTGAGCAATAATAAATCGGCTCTGGTCTCAAAACCACCAAGACCAACCACACACGACCGATAAACGCCATCCACAATAAGAGAATCTCTCACAAGAGTAGAAACATAAATAGGGGAACTCAAAGAATCCCGAGATACGCCCAAATGCGGGGCAAAATAAGAAGACACATAAGAATAAGTGGATCCTAGATCGAATAAAATCAATGCATCTCTATGAAAAACCAGGACAATACCTGTGATGACAGAATCGGAGGCGACAACCTCGGTACGGGCAGGAAGGTCATAATATCTAGCCTGGCCTCCCCCTCTCGGGCGACCTTTACCTCCCCGACCTCCACATCTAACTGGTTGAGTAGGTGGGGTAGCAACTGGTGCTGTTATCACAACCTGAGAACTCTGCAGAGCGCGCTGTGACTGAGAAGCCTGTGGAGGTGCACCCCTCCCTAGCCTAGGGCAATGCCTCACCACATGGCATATGTCACCACACTCAAAACAACCTCGCGACTGACGTGGCAGTGGTAACTATGCAGTACGGGTACTTTAAGACCCCAGAACACCTAAAACACTATGTGAAGTCTGAGACACAAACTGAGCTGGCTGACCCACAAAACCTCTACCATGCCGTAATCTTCCCCTAAAATAAGGACCAGTGGGTCTCTCTGGTCTACGAGGACTCCTCACTTTCCTATATTCTCTCTCTTGACGTCGTCTGTCCTCTTTCTCCTGGACCCACCAGTCCTTTACTCGGTGAGAGATCTTCCCTACTTGCTGAGCTGGGACCATAGACTGTGTCGCTATGACACCTGGAACCTGACCAATGCGAACTCGCTGCTCTGGAGCGGGGGTGGCAGAAGTTTGAGTCCCTTCCCCGATCTGTGAAGTAGTTGGTGCAACCTAAATCAATCCCACCTGAACCAATGTACAAAACATGCTCAAGAACTGTGTAAAGGTCTCCTGAAGTGCTGGAGTAGTAGTAGTAGTAGTAGTAGTAGGCATACTAGGTGTCTGGGCTCCAGCTAGAACTGTTGGTGGCTCCTCTTCCTTTACCCCAGCCTCGACCTCTGACGGCTCTCGCAGGGGGCGAGAGTGTATGGTCACCTCCGGTAGCATGTGTCCTCACCATCTGTGATGAAAAATCTTGCACGACAGGGAAATCAAATGAAGTGAATTTTTTTCTTACGGTTACATAGCCTATCGTAGATAAGTACAGACGTCTTCGTACCGATCTGCGAGACTCTAATAAACCGGCTTGTGATTCATGACTCCAATGAACCTAGAGCTCTGATACCAACTTGTCACGACCCAAGTTTGCCCTCCGTGAACTATCGTGAAGGCACCTAGTCTGTACGACTAGGTAAGCCTAACAATTGTAGAAAAAGGGAAAATAACAGATAAAACGAATAAAAACTGCGGAATAAACATAATGAAGGTTTAAAATGCCGCTCGGCATATACAATTCAACTCTCAAAGCTCAGAATCTTATGACATCACAAGCTATGGATATTACATAGTGCTCTAACTCCAGAATATCTAAATCAAAAGAAATACAGAAGTGTTGTAACTACAAGAGAGAATGGAGAGGGACTCCTCAGTCTGCAAATGCGACAGATATACCTCGAAGTCTCTGAAGGATCGCCTTGACTCAAGGGTGGTAGGGCTGAGCCAAAGAACTTGGATCTATACATGAAAAACATGTGCAGAAAGGGCATGACTACACCATAGCGGTACTCAGTAATTGACAAGCCTAACCTCGATCAAGTAGTGACGAGGAAGGTCAGGGCCTTACTGGTTATAACTGAAAAATGAGGCAAAACAGTATTGAGTATGACAATATAATTTAAATGCTAAAAGTATGAAGTAACATAGGATAATAAGAATAACAACAAATACAATAGAGAAAGCATCATAAAAAGAATACAGCTCACCACAGACAACCAGGGATCTACCAGGATACCGTCCTGTAGCCCCCTAAATGTAAATATCCAACAAACCGAGGATCTACCAGGATACCGTCATGTAACCCCCAAATGTAAATATCCAGTGGATCTCCCGGGTGTCGTCCCATAGTCCAACTCATAGTGCACTGGGGATCTACTGGAATCCCGATCCGTAGTCCCCAAATGTAAATACCCAGTACTGGGGAAATCTATCAGGTGTAGTCCCGTAGTCTCAATGTTAATGTGCAGGGGGATCTACCGGAATACAAATCCGCAATCCTAAAGTAAACATGCAGGGGGATTTACTGGGATACCGTCCCGTAGTCCCAAAGTAAATACACAGCAGCAACACGAAAAATATTCAGTTTACACAAAGGTAAAACAGGTATTTCTAACCTAGCATGCTGCACGGAATTCAAATAAAGTAGTTTGAGCAAGTAAAGAAATTAAGTCAATTAGACATGCTTCCCGAAGCTAACAGTAGGATTAAATTGCAAGTAGTATAAACAGGGAAGAAAACACAGTTATAGTTACTTAATGAAATCAGGATTTTCAACAATTAGCACATGTACGCACTCGTCACCTCACGTACAAGGAATTTCATATATCAACAATACCAAATCCAAAGGGGAGTTCCCCCACACAAGGTTAGGCAAGCTACTAACCTCGAACCGGCTCAAAAATTAACCTAAAACCACGCTTTCGCCATGAGTACTCGACTCCACATGGCCCAAATCTATTCAAATCAATTACATAATGTAAATATAACTTCAAGTAACTAATTCCACTAATTAATTCGAAGCTAACATGCGAAATTAAGAAAATTGCCCAAAAAGTCCTTTGGGCCCACGTCTCGGAACCGGGTAAAAGTTACGGATTATGAACCTTCATTCACTCACGAGTCTAAACATACCAAAATTATCCAAATCCGATGTCAAACACCCAATCTGAACTCGATAATTCAGTCTAATAACTTTTCGGAAATCTCTCCAAAATTCGTCTCCTACCGAGCACCCAATTCAATTTTGTGATATGAACTCAAAACCCTCAATTTTGAACTTTATGTTTTGCCCAGACGCGACCTTAATCGCGATGGCAGAAACTGCCACGTGATCGCGAAGAGCAACATCACTGACCCCTCCCCCCAAATTAACCCAATACAAATGCGATAATCCCTACGCGATCGCGATGTTGCACTGTTCAGATCTACACCAATGTCAATTCCTAATTTTTTTTCATTTCACCCAATACAAAAGCTGGCGTAACCTCAATTTTTTTGTCACACACATATTCAACAATGTGTTCACTTATGAATGTTTATGTAGCATGCTTTTAATCAGATTTTCTGGTGTCAACCGAGCATTTATGATTGTTATGAAATTCTATTATCTTGAATAATGTGGAATCTTTTATTCTGGTTGCATATACTATTCATCTACTTATGTCCTCGTAGCATTTCAACTCATATCTCTTGGAGCATGATCTAACTACATTAAATTCAACTTTATTCCTCATTTCCACCTTATAGAAACATTTAGACAGGCTCTTCTTGTTCTAAAAAATTGATCCTAACTTTATTTCATTAGGCAATGCATCTTGTCAAGTATTGTACCTGGCGGAGATTCTTTTGTTTTTTTTCTCTTCCTTTTTCTTGTTGAAGTTTTGCCAACTTCTCCAGTTGTTGAGTTTACTGGTATGAGCTCTATATGGTCTTGAATTTGGTTGTCACCTAATATTGTAGTGTCTATGAATAAAATCTATTGCATTGACTTTTGGTTGTCTCATTCCATTATTAGTTTGTTTACCCTAAAATCTGTGTAACAATTAAACTTATATTGTGGTTTTACAGATACGTGATTTAGTCCAATAACAATTGATAAACAAGGAATTAAATGTCTAAATTGAAGAAATAATGCAAGTCAAACCGGTGTGCAAACTAAGTCTTGACCTCGAGTTATGGTGGCCTCAAGGTAGGTTAGCAAGAACAATAAAATTGTAAGGAAACTCTAATGAATAGTAAGCAAGAAAGTGTAGAATGTACATTTCTTTGTCAATGAATCGTGTGTTACAAATGAATGGGTTCCCCTTTATATAGTAGGTAGATCCTAAATAAGGTACACTTCTAATTACAGTAAGGAATTTTATTGGACAACTATCTAACCGCCAAGTACAAATCTGTTCCGGAATTTATGCCGGGATCTTCGGGCCGTTGCGGGAATCACACTCTTTCTGTTATTAAACCATAACGGTATTATCTCGAGGATGATCATACTCGGCCTTGGTTTTCATCGAGCAGTTTGATCTTCAGGTTCTATACTTCACCATCGGGCTCGAGCTAGGTCCATTTTGAGTTTCACTCGAAGCAACTCCCTGAGCCTACGAAATCGGACATACCTAATTTCGACCATATACAAATAGTCCCCGTGTTTCTTAGAATAAGATGATAAGAAATAATTTGAGCCTCGATTTTCTGGAGCCCATAATGATGATGTCATCCCTGTGAAGTAAGAGCTCAAAGTAATTGAAACGTCCCGTCAGTTCGCTTCCCCAAAATATTAAATGCTTGCTAGTGGTGGTCGACCTCTAGCGCTGTTGAACCTTCGCCGTTTGCGTATAAATACAAGGCTCCTTATTCAAATCAAAAACTTTACTTTCATCTTCAAACCACCTTAAAACTTCCCTTATTTCTCCCCCTCTTCATCTCTCTCTCTCACTACCTGTTATTCCCGCCCTTTTAACGCCGAAAGATATCAAACTCTGCCTCTTTCCGCTTCCTCTAACCTAAATCAATGGCGAAAACCTCCAAAAACGTTCCTCAAAAGGAAAGCTTCTGTTGGATATAAATTATTTTTATATTTTAATAAAAATATATAAAATTTAGGTATAGAACATGACCAATTTATATTCTATTCTTGTACAAAAGTTATGGCAAATTCTCACCAAAATTTTATGACAAATTGCTATGTCAATTTCTCATCAAGTCCATATGATATATTGCTATTATCTTGCAAATTCTCACCAATGTCCTGTCGAAATTTTCCTATAAATAGGCATATATTTGTAGAAGAAAGATCATCCCACTTTGTATCCAATTTCCTATCTAGTTTTTTCTAAGTTTCTAAAAAGAAACAGAATAGTAATTTTAGTCCCTTCCTCTGGTCATTCTCTTTGCATTAAAAATATTCTTAGTCTTTTAAAAGTATTTTTTAGCTTTTCTTACTTCATAATGAAGTAATATTTTTTGTTGGGATAGTTGATGAATCTTGATATAATTATAATTCTATCTCAGTTTCAATACATTCTTGGCCTGAAACTCTATTTACATTTCATACTGTGCTGGAATAATAATATTTTAATCATTATTATCACATCTACGTATTTTATATCTATGTTATTCTTATATTAATTTTGTAATTTTCACGGAGCAAAATTAGTATATAATAACTGATGAATAGAACATTAGAGTGAAAGTAATTTTTGGTAAGATTATTATTTTAAGTCTGTAATCTTACTTTCCTCCATTTTAATTCTCACGGAGGAATTGTTAAAGGCAAGATTATTGATTTTCTAGTAAAAATATTCTCACGAAGTTTTTACTACATGTAACGACCCGAGTGGCCATTTTAATTTTTAGAACCCCGTCTCCCTAAATAAAACTTTTCGTGCTTGCTTTAACTAATTTACGACCTGCGGGGTTGGTTGGTTCGGGATTTGGAAGAGTTTTGATTGTAATAGGCACACCTAATTTCTTAAGATTTTCTTAAAATTCTAAGTTTGACTTTGGTCAATATTTGTAGCAAACGGACCCGGACTTGTGTTTTGACGGTCTCGGAGGGTCCGTAGGAAAATATAGGACCAGGGTGTATGCCCAGAATCAAATTCCAAGGTCCATAGCCCGAATAATGAATTTTTGTTAGAAATTATTAAACTGAAATTCTAAGGATTTAATGAAATTAAATAATGCTTGATCATATTGATATCGGGCCCGTATGTTGGTTCCGGAGCCTGGTATAGGTCTAATATAACATTTAAGACTTGCCCGCAAAATTTGATGTCAATCCGAGTAGTATAAGTACATTTCGGCGTGCTAGAAGTGAATAGAAGAACTTGAAGTTCATAATTTTGATTAAATTGGTTTTAGGGGTGATTCTTAGATTAAGCATTGTTTCGGGCGTTTCGATGGTTCGAGCGAGTCCGTTTTATGATTTCAAACTTTTCGGTATGTTCGGGCGGGGGCCAGGGGGCTCCGAGCGTCAATCGGGCGAGGCTCGATTGAAGTTGGAAAACATGGGAAGGAGCTGAAGCTCCAGTCTTCTATCATAACCGCACATGCGGTTGGTCAGCCGTAGGTGCGAGACTGCAGAACCGGCCAAGGCAGGCCAAGCTAGAAGTCGGAGAAGTGGCTAAGCTTCCGCAGAAGCGGTTGCTTCCCGCAGAAATGGCCCAGTGGCCCAGCTGAATTTCCGCAGACGAGGACACCTTTCCGCAGATGCGGTGGGCGCAGATGCGGACCCAGGACCGCAGATGCGTATATCACTGAACCAGTGACCTTCATTTATTACGGGCTCTAAGCTATTTTTGTTCATTTTCACTCATTTATTGGGCGATTTGGAGTTCTTCGGAGAAGACTTTCACCTAGCATCTTGAGGTAAGTTTATCCTATTTATTTCTAGTTTAATACTTGAACCTCGGGTAGATTAACACGCAAAGATTAATGAAAATAATTGGATTAGAGCAAAACCTAGGGTTGTGATAAAAGTTGGATTTAACCATGAAATTTGTTATAGAATGAAGTAGAAATCATATATTATTGATCCTTAGGTTATAAAGAACAACTTTCTTCGAAAAGTTTCGGAATCCGGGCACGTGGGCCTGAAGTCAGATTTTAGGAAACTTGTGTTTAAGGTTGGGAAATTACTTTAGTAATTGTAATGCGAACTCTTAAGCTTGTATTGACTAATTCCTACCTCATTTAATTAGTTTCGGATCGTTCGGCTCCAAATTGAGGGTTTGAGCACGTTCTTGATATTGGTGTCACACTTCCTTTTTACCTACACCCCCGTAAAGGGGTATATAAGAGAGTTTTTCCAATTTAAGTGACAATCGAAACGAGATTACTTTATTTAAAATTAAGAGTCGCTACTTGGGATAATTTATGGTATCCCAAGTCACCGGTTCAAATCCCTAATCGAGGAAAAGGATTGACTCTGTATTACAGTCCGCGAACCAGAAATCCGGGTAAGGAATTCTGTTAACCCGGGAGAAGGTGTTAGGCACTCCCGAGTTCCATGGTTCTAGCACGGTCGCTTTGATCATACTTGGCTTATTAAATTATTTAATTACTGATTTTAGAACCTATGTGTTTTTGCCTCTTTTAATTAAGAAATTATCTTTAAACAGGTCACGCGTACGTGTACCCGTTTGTTTGGCGCGTCAAAAATCATGTCACGCAAACGTGTCCACAATTAATAATGCTTTATCATTATTAATAGAATTTGGCCGAAGTTGCGCGAATCGCATACTCCCAGTTTGTTTCTAGAAATCGCAATCATGTCACATGAACGTGTCCACAACCACGATAGTATATTAAACGCAAGCATAAAGCATTCTCAAGCACACTACTATGAAAATAGGCTTTAAGTTCCAACTAGCTTTAGCAAACATGAAACACTACGATAGATATTATTACACATAATTTCTGAAATATTCCATGAACTTCAAGCCAGTGATATTTCGCTAAAACAAAAAACCTTCCAAACTAAAAATGGAACATCCAGCAAGGCACCATGATTACGAACCCAATGCTTTATTTCTGTCCTAGTTGATTCTGATTCGACATTAGAAGTATATTGATTTTTCCCCAATAACCGAATACTTTTGTCTGTAAATACTGCATATTTGATTCCATCTATAAATCGATTTTCTTCCCTATGAGTTAAAGTCTCAATAAGAATGCTAGTTCTTACTGTTCATTATGATATGAATTTAATCAGTGAGGCTAACTTGAAAAAACCAAATATTCACTTAATTTAAGGGAAAAATTTCCTTGACAATAATTAGTCCAAAATTCAAAGTTAATGCATCAACTTGACAAAGCTTAAAAGGATCTCTACACCTAAATGTGATGGATTACCAAAATGCCTTCAGCGACTTAACCTGTATACGAACTATTGAGAGACACTAACATTTATATACCAACTTGATGTGGACAAATTCTTAAGGAATCGTTAGTTAAGAATACAGATAACCAGAAATGACATCCCATAATGAGAAGAACTGCCTCAGACTTAGGAAAATATTTAACGGGATCTCGCCCCAAAAGAATACCATAACGCAACAGACCACTCGGCGATGGTGAGATTGGAAAAAAGATTGGACTAAACTTCATGAGAAATTGATCCAACATCTTATTTATATGCCTAAAATAATCTTAACTATTCCAACAAAACTCAGATGATAGAAAAACTAGGAAGAATGAGCCAACATCACATTTAAAATCACTAAAAAAAAGTTATAACAAAGAGAAAGAGAAGAGTATGGACCTTTTATAACTTTCAGAACATCAAATATCTTTCAATTGATTTACAAGGCGAACTTATCGATGGGGTTGAAAATGAACAGACCCGTCACCCGAAAGCCACGACAGATATCTCAAACCAGCAACGACCTTGACAGGACCGCGAATCTCTCCGGGAACCTCAGACTATGATCTCAACTCCATTGGTTCAATGCTGTAGCTGCTGATGCACCAACGTGTGCTAAGG
The DNA here is from genome assembly GCF_000393655.2 of Nicotiana sylvestris. Lineage (NCBI taxonomy): Eukaryota > Viridiplantae > Streptophyta > Magnoliopsida > Solanales > Solanaceae > Nicotiana > Nicotiana sylvestris. The sequence goes on from NC_091065.1 coordinate 53,152,207, forward strand.
TAGTAGCAGCAGTAGGTATCAAGAGAAAAGAAGAAGCCAGTGGAATCTCGGATGAGTGAAAGGATCGACGAAGCTCGAAAATGTGGCGCGTGGCTGATTTCCGACATTCTTTGTGTGTGTTTGTTTATATGGGTGTGTATTGCAGCTAAAGGTTATGAAAATGAGTGGGGGGTTTTATTTCTTGTCTTATGAGATTCAAGAGTAGCTTGTCGTCGGTGATGAAATCTGGCAGCAGCAGTAACGGTCAGAAATCGCTTAAGATAGGAGCTTCATTTGGCTGGTGGACGACGGCTTTTTGGAGTTAGGGAGATGGGGTACACCGCTGTTCTCTTGCTCCTGAAGAACATGTGACGACACCTCTATATCTCTATAGGTTACCGATCTTTTCTTCTTTTGGTTATCTTCGGCTGCTCTCTCAAGGTTAGAGATGATAGCCCCCTTTTTTTGTGTCGTAGTTTCAAGAAGAGAGCTCTGTAGAAGATGATAAAAAACGGCTGATTCCAATTTTTTTTTAGGTCCAGCTCTATGTAGAGATTAGGTACTATTATATAGGGGTAGAGATTAGGTTAAGGGTATGGGCCAAGGAATTATGGGCTTGGTAATTATGGACTAGGTCCAAAAATTATGCCTAAAGATGAGTTGCTCAAGCCCAAGTTTTACTCTTTCCTCGCAAATGAGATTAAAATACGATCTCATTTATTAATTAGTCCTACTTAAGTAAAATAACTGTTAAAATAAGACTGACCTTTAAAATGAAACTATTTTTGGTATTTTCAAAAATTAAAGATGACTACAAAACATTAATGAAACTATTTTTTTGTAATTTTCATTTTCTTGAAATAAAATAAAGTAAAAGAGTCAAATTAATTGAAATAGCGATATTAGGCCTAAATTAAATATTAACAATATAAAATATAAAAAATATTGGGGAGGGTCAAAAATCACATGTCTACAGCTGCCCCTCTTTGACTGAAAACGCGAAGAGTTTTCAGACAAAGAACGACTAGACAGGTTTTTTGACCCGACCCTTATTTGGAGAGACTAAAACTAAGAGAGAGGGGAATGTGACCGAGCCCTGGTATCTGAGCTGCCTATATATCCTTGATTATAAAGGAATCAGGTCACATGTTGTTCAGAGGTGAGTGAGATGATGGGGTATGCCGAGGTGAAGAGTAGTTCGAGAAGCTCATATCTTTCATCAACTTCTGCATTTGGATTAACTTCTTGCCTTTCTCTTTTTTTCTTTATTGTGACTAACTTCTGTTGATCAGCTCGGACTGTTGACTCGCATTCTTGCCGCGGGCTTCTTTTGTTGCTGACTTGAATTGTAATCTGAGATGCTTTCTCTTTTCTTCAGGTAGACGCCTGATTACTGAACTCGAATTATAATATGAGATGATTTCCCTTTCTCCAGGTGGACGCATGATTACCGACACTTAAATTGTTTCCCTTCCCTAAAACTGGTGTTGTTCTCCCTTGCTCTCCAGGTGATCGCCTGATTGCCAAAATTTTATCTGTATTCCCCTGCTTTCCAGGTGGGCGCCTGATTGCCAAGACTTTGACTGTATTCCCGTGCTCTCCAGGTGGGCGCCTGATTGCTGAACTTGAACTGTATTCACGTGCTCTCCAGGTGGGCGCCTGATTGATGAACTTGAATTGTATTCACGTGCTCTCCAAGTGGGCGCCTGATTGTTGAACTTGAACTGTATTCCCGTGCTCTCCAGGTGGGCACCTGATTGCTGAACTTGAACTGTATTCCTGTGCTCTCCAGGTGGGCACCTGATTGCTGAACTTGAATTGTATTCCTGTGCTCTCCAGGTGGAATCCTGATTTCTGAACTTGAACTGTATTCCTATGCTCTCCAGGTGGGTGCCTGATTGTTGAACTTGAATTGTATTCTCGTGCTCTCCAGGTGGGTGTCTGATTGCTAAACTTGAATTGTATTCCCGTGCTCTCCAGGTAGGCTCCTGATTTCAATAAAATAGACAAAACAAAGAAAATTTTCTGCCCCAGTTTGATAGCTGGGCACATCTGTGAGTGTTAAACTGAATCATGTTACCAAATATTACAAAAAATTTGAAAGCTAGATCCCATTATCCAGGAGGGTCCTGACAGCTCCTAGTTAAACGACAGTTTTAAATCTAAATTATATCTCCTAAAGGTATTACTTTCGCTACATCTTGTTATCTAAGAAAGTATTAAAGCTACATCCCATTATCCGGGAGGGTCCTGAAAATCAAAAGTCAAGTTTTATCATAAGAGTGACTATTTTACGGCTAAATTATATTACCCTACACCAGAACTTACGCTAAATTTGTTATCCAATGGAAATTTTAAAGCTAGGTCCCATTATTCAGGAGGGTCTTGACAACTCTTAATTAAATCCTATCTTACACATACAAACTTTGTAAACCAACTTATATTCCTTGGGGTACATTTATGCAAGATTTTGCTACTTATGATTGTTTCGATTTTTAAACTAGGTCCCATTTTCCAGGAGGGACCTGAAAATCAACATCAAACCTGTCTGGTGCTTGCTTTTCCTTACGGAGGGTTTTCCCAAACAATCGAAAACTTCCTGCCTCTGTTCCAATCGAAGAAAAATCTTGTCAATTTAAAATGTGGTGGTTAGTTTGTGGCACTCTTGCTGAAAATGACCTCCTACTGTCGTGCTTTGTTTTGACTAACTTCTCCTGAACTGGACAAGAACCGCTTGACTTCCCGACTGACTTTCAAACCCCCAAGATGCCCCGAGTGTTCTATACCCAAACTGTTGTGTTACATCTCTGACCCATCTGTTTGAACCTCTGCATTTCCCACGAAATTATTAAACCATTTCAACGATGGAACTTCCTCTGACCTTTATACCCAATTTCACATCATACTATCTCTAGCAATGCCTTGGCCGCCCTGTGCCTTGTGCAGCTTTGGAAGTTGGAAGTAAGCTTTGAAATTCCTTCTTATTTGCTTAAACAGAACTGACATTGGGAACATCTTAGAGAAACAAACCCAAAAGAAATGAAATGCAATGACTTTCGGAGTTAAGGATAAGAAAAATCCAAAACATGGAAGAGTATCTGAAGGGGAAAAAGAAAAGAGACTTATCTGAGTGGAGCAGCTGTCACTAATGATCATGACATACATTTCGGATTAATCGGCCCAATCTGTCCAACCAATCAACTTTCAGTTGCATACTTTGTTGCCCTGGAGTTTCCATATCCTGACTTCTTTGCCAAAACCTTGACCTTGTTCAGCTCGCGGTGCCCTGAAGGATTTTCACCAACAAGCCTCTCTCATTTGTTCATCTCTCCACCCACTTTCGCCTTACGGTGCCCGTGAGGGTTTTCACCAATAAGACTCTCTCATTTTCAACATTTTTCTGCTTGGAACAGAGTGTTGCCCCTAATATGAATTACCTCTCCTTGCTTGACTTGGCATTTCTCGAAGACTGATAGAAAGGTCTTTCTTTGGACCGTAATGCGAGCTTTTGGATAGGGTTAGAAATAAAGGGTATCAAAGGCTCAAAACAATTCAAGTGGGTTCAAAATTACAACTTTTGGAATCAGATTTCTTGCAACAACCACAACTTCTGCCCCAGTTTCTTTGCTTGGGGACTTTTGGGATTTTATTTTGATGGGACCGAACCGTGAGGCTGCCTACGTATCCTTAAAAGGAATCAGGTCGAACGTAGTTCATGTCATAGAAATTGCTTTGTTGTGGTGATTTTCTTTCTCTTTCTTTTCCTTTTTTTCACTGTTTTCTTTCTCTTTTCTCTCTTCTCGCATTTCTGAATTTTGCCACTGATTCCGAAAGAGGGGTATGAAAGGAAATAAATAAGGCTCCATGGGGTAACAAGGGATAAAGTGTTTAGATAGCAGAACAAAATGCCTTCATCATTTCAATCTTCAAAACATACCAAGTACAAACAAACACAATTTAAACAAAGAGATCATACATAATATCTTTTGACTGCATCAGAATTGATGGCCATTTCTACATATTTGCCTTCTATATCCATTAAATACAAAGCACCATTGAACAATACTCTAGCTACGATGAACGGCCCCTGCCAATTTGGGGCGAACTTGCCTTTAGCTTCAGCCTGATGAGGAAGGATACATTTCAATACTAACTGACCCACTTCAAACTTCCGTGGATGCACCTTCTTATTATATGCTCTTGCCATTCTCTGTTGATACAACTGGCCATGACACACTGCTGCTAATCTTTTCTCATCAATCAAACTCAATTGCTCGATGCAGGTGTTGACCCAATCATCATCATCAATTCCGGCCTCAACGACAATCCAAAGGGACGGGATTTCGACTTCCGCGGGTATTACTGCTTCAGTGCCATATACTAACAAATAAGGAGTTGCCCCTACTGAAGTACAAACAGTAGTGCGATAACCCAACAATGCAAAAGGCAGCTTCTCATTCCATTTCCTAGAGCCTTCCACCATTTTCCGAAGTATCTTTTTTATGTTCTTGTTGGCTGCCTCGACTGCTCCATTTGCCTTGGGGCGATATGGGGTGGAATTGCGATGTGTAATCTTGAACTGCTAACATACCTCTTTCATCAGATGACTATTGAGATTAGACCCATTGTATGTAATGATCATCTTTGGTATACCAAACTGACAAATGATATTTGAGTGCACAAAATAAACCACCGCTTTCTTGGTTACAGACTTGAATGTTTTAGCCTCTACCCACTTGGTGAAATAGTCGATGGCCACTAGAATGAACCTGTGCCCATTTGATGCTGATGGCTCAATTGGCCCAACGACATCCATAACCCACGCAACAAAAGGCCACGGTGCAAACATTGTGTGCAATTCAGATGGTGGAGAATGAATCAAATCTCCATGCACCTATCACTGATGACATTTGCGCACGAAATTGATACAATTTCGCTCCTAGTGAGAAAAAATTACTTGCTCAGAGAATCTTCTTGCCAGCACGTACCCACTCATATGCGGTCCACAGACTCTAGAATGTACCTCGGTCATGATAGCTGTGGCATGTCTAGCATCTATGCATCTCAATAATCCAAGATCCGGAGTCCTTTTGTACAAAACCCCTCTGCTAAAGAAAAATCCACTTGCCAACCACCGAATTGTTCTCTTTTGATCCCCTGTGGCTTGTACCTGATACACCCCTATCCTGATATATTCCTTGATATCATGAAACCAAGGCTCACCATCATATTCTTCCTCTACCACATTACAGTAAACATTCTGATCATAGACCTGAATATGCAAAGGGTCCACATAAGCCTTATCTGGATGATGTAACATTGATGCTAAAGTAGCCAAAGCATTAGCAACCTCGTTATGGATCCTTGGAATATGCTTGAACTCTACTGATCGAAACCATTGACAAAGATCATGCAAACATTGCCGGTACGGTATGAGTTTTAAATACAGTGTTTCCCATTTCCCTTGGATCTGGTGTACCAGAAGGTCCGAGTCCCCCAAGACCAAAACTTCCTGGACACCTATGTCTGCAGCTAACCTCAGCCCAAAATGCATGCCTCATACTTAGCCATGTTGTTAGTACAGTAGAAATGAAGCTGAGCCGTAATAGGGTAGTGATGTCCTGTTTCAGAAATCAATACAGCCCCTATACCAACGCCTTTCATGTTAGCAACTCCATCAAAGAAAAGTTTCCAACCTGGCTCTCCAACTTGTTCCAACTCATCAATGTTCATTACCTCTTCATCAGGGAAGTAAGTCTTCAAAGGCTCATATTCTTCATCCACTGGGTTCTCAGCCAAATGGTCAGCCAATGCCTGGGCTTTCATCGCAGTCCGGGTCACATAGACGATGTCAAATTCTATGAGCAAAATCTGCTACTTTGCGAGCCTCCCTGTGGGCATAGGCTTCTGAAAGATATACTTTAATGGATCCAAATGAGAGATGAGGTAAGCAGTGTAAGATGACAAATAGTGCTTCAACTTCTGTGCTACCCAAGTTAAGGTGCAACTTGTCTTCTCAAAGTGAGTGTACTTAACCTCATAAGATGTAAAGTTCTTGCTGAGATAATAAATGGCTTGCTCCTTCCTGTCGGTGATGTCATGCTGACCCAACACACAACAAGTGAATTGTCTGGGACCGTCAAATACAGAATCAAAGGTCTCCCTAGTTCTGGTGGCACCAACACGAGTGGGTTTGACAAGTACCCCTTTATCTTATCAAATGCTTCTTGACACTCATCTGTCCATTTGACCGCAGCATACTTCTTCAACAGTTTGAAGATAGGCTCACAAGTTGTCGTAAGCTGAGCAATAAACCTGCTGATGTAATTCAACCTCCCTAATAAACTCATCACCTCAGTTTTGTTCTGTGGGTGTGGCAGTTCTTGGATAGTTTTGATCTTTGACGGGTCCAATTCAATACCTCGACGGCTGACTATGAATCCTAACAATTTTCCAGATGGTACATCAAATGCGCATTTTGCAGGATTGAGCTTAAGATTGTACCTGCAAAGCCTTTGGAAGAATTTTCTCAAATATCTAACATGATCAGACTGCTTTCTAGACTTTATGATCACATAATCCACATAGACCTCGATCTCTCTGTGTATCATGTCATGGAATATGGTCGTCATTGCCCTCATGTAAGTTGCCCCAGCATTTTTCAAACCGAAAGTCATGACCCTGTAGCAGTATGTTCCCCATAGTGTGATGAATGCCGTCTTCTCTGCATCTTCCTCATCTATTAAGATCTGATGATAGCCCGCATAGCAGTCCACAAAAGACCCAAGCTCATGTTTGGCACAATTGTCAATCAGAATGTGGATATTTGGCAGTGGGAAGTTGTCTTTGGGACTCACCTTGTTGAGATCACGGCAATCGACACACACCCTGGTCTTGCCATCCTTATTTGGCACAGGTACTACATTGGCTAACCAAGTAGGATACCGAGTGACCCGAATGACTTTTGCCTCAAACTGCTTTGTGACCTCTTCTTTATCTTTACACTCATGTCTGTTCTAAACTTCCTCAACTTCTGCTTGACAGAAGGGAATGCCGGGTCAGTGGGCAATTTGTGAACCACCAAGTCAGTGCTTAAACCCGGCATGTCGTCATATGACCATGCAAAGACGTCTTTGTACTCAAGTAACTCTTTAATTATCTCCTCCCTGAGTTGAGGTTCAAGATGGACACTTATCTTAGTTTCTCTGATATTATTTGGGTCCCTTAAATTGATTGCTTCTGTATCACTCAGGTTAGGCTTGGGTTTTTCTTCAAAATGGCTTAATTCTTTACTAATCTCTTCAAAGGACTCCTCCTCATCATATTCCGATTCATCATCACACTCTATTTCTTGAATTACTATTTCAGAATTATATTGGATTTTAACACTGGGCCAAAGATTCCTCATGCATGTCATGTTATTGAAACCAGCATAAAAAGAACTGTACAAGGAAGAAAGAAAACAAAAATAAGACTGTCAGGAATGAGGAAAAAGGGGAATTGCATTTCATTGAAATTGAAAGATAACAAGGTTTATACATCCAAATGGACGGAACACAGAATCTGAATTACAACTCTGGAATAATCCAGATAAACTGAAAGAAAATCAAAACAAACTACCAAACTCCTTCCTGGTGGGGAGAAAAGTAGCTTCTCAATTGTTAATCTTTGCACTAGGCCCAACAAATTTCACATCCGCTTTGCTAGAACCCTCTCCAGCTTCCACCATGTTCACATCATCGAATAACTTCTCGAACCATTCAATCAACTCTTTATCAGGACCAACCACAGAACTGGGAATTGTTGTTACTGGGCGTTTCTTGGTGCCAGGCCTGACAAATGATCTGGAGAGCCGCGGGATGGGCTTTGGGAGGACCCAGGCCCTCTGTTTCAACTTTCTGGCTCTTTTCACATCCGCAACTGTAGGCTTGAACCCCAAACCAAATGTATCCAAGTTTTTGGGGAGAGACACCGGTTGTAAGATACCTTACAGAGATGCACCCAAGCCCTTGACCGAATAAAATCATTTTTCAACATTTCAACGGCTACCATGACTGATGCAGCAGCTACCCTCTGAGTTGGAACGCACTTCCCTTCTGGAATTTTCTCTACCGATACCATGTCAACAACCTGATAAACCCATGGCCCTTTGTCGTCTTAAAACTCTATGAACGGAACAATGGCATCATCGCGGGAACACAAATTATCCTCGCCGTGCACAACAATTTCCTCTCTATCCCATTCAAACTTGACCATTTGATGCAGAGTAGACGGGACCGCTTTTGCAGTATGAATCCAGGGTTGACCTAACAGCAGATTGTAAGGAACAGCCACATCGACCACCTGGAACTCCATGGTAAATTCAACTGGCCCTATTGTAAGCTCAAGCATTATGTCCCCGACTGAATCTTTCCTTCCACCATCGAATCTCCGAACGCAGATACTATTCTTGTGAATTCTTTCATCATTCACCTTCAATTTGTTCAGAGTGGAGAGAGGGCAAATGTTCGCACTGGAACCATTGTCGACCAGTACCTGGGTAAGCACGGAATCTTCGCATTTCACCATAAGATAGAGGGCTCTATTGTGCTCTGTACCCTCCACGGGTGACTCTTCATCAGAAAAAGTGACTCTGTCTACCTCAAATATCTTGTTAGCTATCTTTTCCAAGTGGTTTACTGAGATTTTGTCAGGAACGTGGGCCTCATTCAGGATCTTCATCAAATCCCGATGGTGCTCGTCTGAATGGATCAATAATGACAATAGTGAAATCTGAGTCGGTATCTTCCTCAGCTGATCCACAATGGAATAGTCCTGCACTTTCATCTTTCTCAAAAACTCTTCTGCCTTTTTTTCGGTCACAACTTTCTTCACTAGCACTAGGTTCTCTTTGGAGGTTTTTAGCTTTTCTTAACTCTTCGGGGGCAAAGCATCTCCCCGATCGAGTCAATCTATGGGTCTCATAGACTTCTTCTTTGATTTCTTTGCCCTTGTAAGTCACTGTCACTCATTCATAATTCCATGGGACCACCTTGCTGTTGACTATCGATAATTAAGTTGCCGGCTTGATAATGACAGGGTCTGTGCGGGCACCCTCCACAATTACAACAGGCTTGATCGCCGCTCCTGGCACAACCACTTTTGCTCTTTCTTGTTTTATTGCCACATCACTTGGGGTCCCCTTCTTGGCTACTACAGATGGTTCACTGTTTTCCTCGCTCAACTGGATCACTAATTTCTCGCTTGTTGGCTTTTCAACCGGCCTAACTTCACTGGACCGAATCATCATGACGGTCTGTGAAGGCTTCTTGGGCTCCCCTCCCCTATGCACTATCTCGATCATATTTGTCTCAAGATGGGCCGGCAACATATTCTGGTTGATATTGGGCGCCTCCGGAGCTTGGACCTCAATCCGATTAGTATCAATGAGCTCTTGAATAGCTGTTTTCAATTTCCAACACTTCTTTGTGTCGTGACCCGGAGCACCAGAACAATATTCGCAACTAACAGAGTGATCAAGATTCCTCGGGGGAGGATTTGATAGTTTTGGCTCGATCTGACTCAGCATACCCAATTGTCTCAACTTGTGGAACAAACTGGTATAGGATTCTCCCAATGGAGTGAAAGTTTTCTTCTTTTGCAGCCTTTCGTTCTTAAATGCTTGGTTGGGCCGGAAACCTGATCCAGGAGGGTTTCGGTAGGCTCTTGGGGGTGGATAGGCATTTTGTGGAGCTGGGTATGTATTTTGTGGGACTGGCGTATGCCATTGTGCGTGGGCCGGGGGTTGGCTGTATGTTTGGGCATGGTGGATAGAAAAATAGGGGTCTGGTGGTGGGTAGTAGTGTTGGGGTGGATTATACGGGGTATGGGGATAGGTTTGGTGGTAGGGATGAGGCTGATGATAGTGGTGAGGTGAACCCCTGGGCCCGAACCAAGCTCCTGATTCAACTGTTGCGACATTCTCTTTCTTTTTCTTTCCAATTACTCCCCCAGTTCCACTTTGAATGGCCTAGGTGGTTGCCTTGATTGCTGAATAGCTCATGATTTTGTTTGTCTTGAGTCCTTCTTCTACCATGCCGCCCATTTTTACCACTTCATTGAAGGACTTGCCTATAACCGATACCAGATGTCGGTAATAAGTAGGCTCTAAGGACTGCAGAAAATAATCCACCATTTCACTTTCTTTCATTGGAGGGTCAACCTTCGCTGCTTGCTCTCTCCGACGAAAATCATACTCTCTAAAACTTTCATTGTGCTTTTTCTCAAGTTTCGTCAAAGACAGATGATCCGGAATAATCTCGAGATTGTACTGGAAGTGGCAAGCAAATGCCTGGGCAAAATTATCCCATGTGTACCATCTTCCGTGATCCTGCCGAGTGTACCACTCCAACGCTCAACCACTTAGACTTTGACTGAAACATGCCATTATCAACTCGTCTTTCCCACCAGCTCCTCTTATTTTGCTACAGAAACCTCTCAAATGCGCTACTGGATCACCATGCCCATCATATAAATCAAACTTGGGCATCTTAAACCCTGTCGACAATTGCACATCTGGAAATAGACATAGATCTTTGTAAGCCACACTTACTTGACCTCCCAACCCCCGCATGTCTCTGAATGACTATTTCAGGCTTTTAACTTTCCTGAACATCTCCTCTTGTTCGGGATTTTTAGATGGTTTTTTGGTTTCCGCAAGGAGGTCAAAATGAGAAGTGTAGGAATAGGGTTCGGGAACCTTGAAAATGGGCTTCGAGGGGTAATACTGGTTGTCGTGAGTTTGGAATAGAGGCTCACTGGAGGATCGGTGTAATGCAGCAGGTGGGGGTGCCACAAAGACAGGAGTGACCGGTGGAGGAGGGTACGGGACTTGTTTGGGTGGTAGAGCTTGTGATGTATGGGAAGTGGTGTCATAGCATTGTTGGTAGAGGGGAAAGGCCGGAGATAAATTCACAGTGGGAGGTTCCTAGGGCTGAGCCAGTGGCTGGATAAAAGCAGGATTGGCGGAGTAAACTGGCGGTGGGTGCCCTTTTGCCCATGCTTGGTACATTTTAGCCATGTGCTGCTTCAACTTATACAACTCATCTTTCAGATTAACCTCCGATTCTTCCACCTCTTTTGACGGATCGACAATACTTGCCTCAAGTTCCTGGTTGGCCATGTTCAGCTTGTTTTTGGACCGGGTGTTGTAAGAGTGACTTGCCAGAATGCCAATCAAACTAACCACCTGCCTGAACTATAATTTCATCAATAACAAACTTGTTAGCGATTAGGGCTTTAACAGATAAGCAACTGCACATTTGAGGAGTGAATGCACCTAAGCAGTTAACCATTTCTATTATTCATTTGATCGGCTGCTTGCATCATCCCGGCTTTTCCTTATTTCCATTTGCAACTTCTCTTTTCTCTCTCTCTTTTTTCTTTTTCATTCTTGCCTTTCTCTGCTTGATTTCTCTTTGTTTTTATTCTCTCATTTCTCTCTCTTGCTTTGCCATTTGATTCCTTCTCATGGTTTCTTATTTTCTCTCTCCTTTCTTTTCTTTTCCTCTCTTGTTTTTCGTCTCTTCTTTTTTTTATCACTTTTTTTCTTTCTTTTGGTTATGGTTGAATCCTATGGAGATTGCCTACGTATCATGACCCCGCATGAATCAAATCGAGCGTAGTTCTTGGGAAATAAATGTAAAAGTAAATGATAAACACAATTTGAGATTTTCAAAATTTTCCATAATATAAAACAATTTTGATTACAACGACTCGTCCTAAAAACTAACAGACTCGATAAGGGAAGTTAACAGACCCTGCCTCAAAACAAGACCAACAGACTCTGATAGAAAGGTGAAAACAACAGACTCGAAAACCAACTAACAAACTCCAACAAAAGAAAATACAGACTCGCAAACAGACTAACAGTTTCCAATGAAAGTCATGAATACATTAATGCCTCAAATGCTCTTGGGGCCCGCGGGACATCATTCAGTCTCGCCACAGGCCTATGTGCAAGATCCCTTTGAAGCCTCTCCAAATCACCCATTATCTGTCGGACAAACGTCATCACTACCGCGAAGAAAGTGGTACGAGTCATATCCTCACATGCTTGGCATTTCACAACAATGTAGTCGGCAATGGCTCTGACCCGCTCTCGGATTCTACCCTTTTCCTGAAGCAAACTCCCGACCTGTTGATTTCGGGATTCTAACACCTGAGTATCATGGAGATGTTGATTTTGCAACTATTGCATTTCTTCCTCCATTCAAGCCATCAAATCATAATAGTGTTCCCTATCAGCTTTAAAGTCCTTGTCCTGCTTGACTACCTCATTCTCGAGAGTAATTACTTTTCTTTTCAGGCTGGTGATTGTCCCTTCATACTTTCTTTTCATTTGTTGCACAAACTATGCCCACTCTTCCGCCTTCTTTGCCCATTGTGCCCGATTTTTGCCAGATTGTCCTCAGACTTTTCCAGGTCATCTTGACTCTCAAGGGCTTTCTTTTTCAGACTGCTTATAAGTCTTTCATCCGCTCGACTTCTTTTTGGTTTCTAGCAGCTATTTTCATCTTTCGGATTTGAGCTTTGAGGGCTTCATTTTACTGAGTTAGTCTTTTCTTTTTCCCCTTATCTGCGGCGGCTTGCAAACCATTTTCAAACTGAAGGTCCATGACTTGCCTTTCCAGCCTGCTTATGGTGGCTCGGTGCTCATTTTCTTTGGTCAACCAGTCCCATTGCACCTGTGCTTCGTCGGTAAATTGTTGGACATGGGGTTTCTTTGTGGGCCTTTCGGGCTCATGATGAACTCAGGATCTTTTACCATACCAAGCAGTGTAGCTAGGCTCTACCTCACCTCTGGATAGATCTCGTACTTGAGTTCTAGGCTCTAAGAATCTACACTGATGCCAAATCCGACGCACTCTTTCTTCTAGAAAAGTGGCTTCTAGTTCCAACTCAATAACTTGTCGACTCAAATCCTCATCCTGTGGGATGGTCTAGTATCGGCCTAACTGATGTAGAACTCGGTGCGGTGCATAAGGCTGGATACTCCAAAGACCCATTAACAGTAGAAAGCATACCTCAACCGACATATAAATTACCTCACTGAATGAGATTCACCCGAATGTCCATTCGATCTTTTTTGCAGTCAAAGATCTCAAGTGATCATGCCATGCTTCCGTACCATCCGAGAACTCATAACCCTCTACCCGCTTTTCATGTTTTTCAATGCAGTCGAGGCCAGTCATACCACAATTCAAGTATCCAGGACGGTGGCAAAGGTGATCCTCCATCCATAATTGTAACAACATATTGCACCCTTCAAAGAACTTTCCCCCTTCTCGATAAAGGGTCAGAGCTCGGTAAATTTCTTCCAAAATCATCGGCACTATGGTCCCATTTGCCTTTTTCATCATAAAGTCGACTATCCCCACGAGTCCCAACTCTATGTTCCCGTCTTTTCTGGGGCAAATCAAAGTACCCAGGAACGCTATTATAAAAGCTAATCCTCTCCGAGCTTCCCACTTGTCTTGGTTTCCCACGTGAGTAAGACCGGTGTCTGGCGTCTCGAAGCCACGGGGATTCCCGTAACGTTGCTACAAAAAGTAGAAGGTACAGAATCCTTTGGTCAAATTTCCGTCTCGGATGTCCCGACTGATGCTTAACAAGTCCAAAAATTTGTGAGGGGTTATTGTTCTCGGTGCTACCGGGTATTGATTTCTAAGATTCCCCTCGAAACCGGCGTAGCCTGCTATCTCTTCCAGTGTAGGAGTTAACGCGAAATTAGCAAAGTGGAATACATTATGCACTGGGTCCCAAAATGGTATCAAGGCCTCAATTATGTCCTTTCTCGGCTTAACCTTCAAGAGCCCGACAAGACCACCTAACGCTTTTGTCACAACTTTTCTGCTATTGTCCCCCAAATCATGCAACCACATATGTAGCTCCAACGGGATCTCTTCACGGACTAAGAAAAGTTCATTTTGAATTGTGCTCATCCTGCATATTTATTAAGGTGATTTTAATTAAAAGAAAACTATGACTCATTTTGACTCAAGAAAAATGACCATTTTTTCAAAATTTTCACAAAAATATCCGGCTTTGCCAATACGGCCTTTCAACACTCCAAAAACAAAGATTTTAAGGCTATGTTCGCTAACCGGCAAAAACCTTGAAAAATGACCAAAGGTGGCTATTCTTGCAAAAACGGCCTTCCGGCGCCCTTTTTGGGGACATTCGGCTATTTTAGACAAGAATGACATCACCTTACTTATTTGCAATAAAATTAAATTTTTTGTTCTTTTTGGGCTATTTTTGCAAAAAGGAAGTTGGACCCGATGAGGGTTGCCTACGTATCTCACGCCCTGTGAGAATCAAACTGGCGTAGTTTGGGCGAATAAAATAAAACCAACTATTTTTCAAACCAAAACCTTTTCTTCTTTTTTTCATTTTTCTCAAAAAAATCGGGAGAGTTTCAGTACTATTTGGACATTGGATTTTCCAAAATAGGTGATTTAACTCACTTAACCCTCACATTGCTATTTTCTTTTTTCCAACTTTCTCCCATTATTCAAAAGCCGGTCAGCATGCAAATCCAAATCAAATAAATGCACAAGTAGCAAGTAAGATACATCAGGATGGTCTTTTCATTTTTGGTACACCTGTCCTAGACAGACCCAACCCCTGTGTTGAGTCTCCAAAGTCAAATGCACGTGATGCAAGCAAACGTTCCTACTAGGGATCCAGCATGAGGTCTTGTTATACTAGATTTAAAACCTGGGTTTATTGTTCTAGAACTGGCTTACCCGAGCGGACAACTCGAGCCGAGGGGGGGAGCGTACCGGAAATACAGAAGCTTCACCAGCTTTGCAACTTGTCTGAAACTCATTCTAAAATTTGGGATATGACTCTAATAGAAGAGAAGTCACACAAAGTGCACACTCCTCTATGATTTAGAAGACTCAGAGAGAAGAAGGGTTTCGTAGCAGTTTATATACAGTTCACAGAATATTAGAGCGGTAAAAGCAACAAATAGCCCATTAGGCCCAAACATGTAACAAAATCAGATAATGGATAAAGCCAACTATAACAATTCATCTAAGCTCGAATTCTTGAACCCTAAACCAGAGATTCTGGGTTCGATCCCCAGCAGAGTCGCCAGAGCTTTCACACCTCCTTTTTACCTAAACCCCCGTAAAGGGGTATATAAGGGAGTTCTTCCAATTTAAGTGACAATCGAAACGAGATTACTTTATTTAAATTCAGAGGCTCCACTTGAGATAATTTATGGTGTCCAAAGTCACCGGTTCAAATCCCGAATTGAGAAAAATGATTGACTCTGTATTATAGTCCGCGAACCAGAAATCCGGGTAAGGAATTCTGTTAATCCGGAAGAAGGTGTTAGGCACTCTCGAGTTATGTGGTTCTAGCATGGTCGCTTTGATCATACTTGTATTATTAAATTATTTAATTACTGATTTTAGAACCTATGTGCTTTTGCCTCTTTTAATTAAGAAATTATCTTTAAACAGGTCATGCGTACATGTACCCATTTGTTTGGCGCGTCAAAAATCATGTCATGCGAACGTGTCCACAATTAATAACGCTTTATCATTATTAAGAGAATTTGGCCGAAGTTGCGCGAACACATACTCCGGTTTTGTTTCTAGAAATCGCAATCATATCACGTGAACGTGTCCACAACCACGATAGTATATTAAACGCAAGCATAAAGCATTCTCAAGCACACTGCTACGAAAATAGGCTTCAAGTTCCAACTGGCTTTAGCAAACATGAAACACTACTATAGATATTGTTACACATAATTTCTGAAATATTCCATGAACTTCAAGCCAGTGATATTTCGCTAAAAAAAACCTTCCAAACTAAAAATGGAACATCCAGCAAGGCACCATGAATTTAATCAGTGAGGCTAACTTGAAAAACCCAAATATTCACTTACTTTAAGGGAAAAATTACCTTGTCAATAATTAGTCCAAAATTCAAAGTTAATGCATCAACTTGACAAAGCTTAAAAGGATCTCTACACCTAAACGTGATGGATTACCAAAATGCCTTCAACGACCTAACCTGTATGCGAACTATTGAGAGACACTAACATTTATATACTAACTTGATGTGGACAAATTCTTAAGGAATCGTTAGTTAAGAATACAGAGAACCAAAAATGAAATCCCATAATGAGAAGAACTGCCTTAGACTTAGGAAAATACTTAACGGAATCTCGCCCAGAAGAATACCATAACGCAATAGACCACTCGGCGACGGTGAGATTGGAAGAAAGATTGAACTAAACTTAATGAGAAATTGATCCAACAGCTTATTTAGATGCCTAAAATAATCTTAACTATTCCAACAAAACTCAGATGATAGAAAAACTAGGAAGAATGAGCCAATATCACATTTAAAATAACTAAAAAAAAAAAGTTATAACAAAGAGAAAGAGAAGAGTATCGACCTTTTATAACTTTCAGAACATCAAAAATCTTCCAATTGATTTACAAGAAGAACGTATCTATGGGGTTGAAAATGAACAGACCCGTCAACCGAAAGCCACGACAGATATCTCAAACCGTGACGACTTTGAAGGGACCGCGAATCTCTCCGGGAACCTCAGACTATGATCTCAACTCTATTGGTTCAACACTGTAGTTGCTGATGCACCAACGTGTGCTAAGGCAGTAGCAGCAGTAGGTATCAAGAGAAAAGAAGAAGCCAGTGGAAGCTCGGATAAGTGAAAGGATTGACGAAGCTCGAAAATGTGGTGCGTAGCTGATTTCCGGTGTCCTTTGTGTGTGTTTGTTTATATGGGTGTGTATTGCAGCTGAAGGTTACGAAAATGAGAGGGGGGGATTCATTTCTTGTCTTATGAGATTCAAGAGTAGCTTGTCGTTGGTGATGAAATCAGGCAGCAGTAGTAACGGTAGGAAATCGCTTAAGATAGGAGCTTTATTTGGCTGGTGGACGACTGCTTTTTGGGGTCAAGGAGATGGGGTACGCCGCTGTTCTCTTGCTCCTGAAGAAAATGTGACGGCACCTCTATATCTCTATTAGATTGCCGATCTTTTCTTCTTTTGGTTGTCTTCGGCTGCTCTCTCAAGGTTAGAGATGATAGCCTCTTTTTTTTTTGTTTTTTTTGTGTCGTAGGTTTAGGAAGAGAGCTCTATAGATGATGATAAAAAACGACTGATTCTAATTATTTTTTTTAGGTCCAGCTCTATGTAGGGATTAGGTACTATTATATAGGGGTAAGGATTCGGTTAAGGGTATGGACCATGGAATTATGGGCTTGGTAATTATGGACTAGGTCCAAAAATTAGGCCTAAAGATGAGTTGCTCGAGCCCAAGTTTTACTCTTAACTCGCGAACGAGATTAAAATACGATCTCATTTATTAATTAGTCCTACTTAAGTAAAAATAACTGTTAAAATAAGACTGACCATTAAAACGAAACTATTTTTGGTATTTTTCAAAATTAAAAATGACTACAAAATATTAATGAAACTATTTTTTTGTAATTTTTATTTTCTTGAAATAAAATAAAGTAAAAGAGTCAAAATTAATTGAAATAGCGATATTAGGCCTAAATTAAATATTAACAAGCTAAAATATAAAAAATATTGGGGAGGGTCAAAAATCACATTTCTACAATTGGGAGTGTGCTTTGGAGCGAGATGAGTCTCCTATCTAACCTTGTAAGAGGGAATTGTCCCCATAGGTGTAATAATTGAATAATTTGCCACTGAATGCGGCGGCTACGTACGCACTAGGTGACGAGAGTCCGTGCATAGCCACTATTATGCTTAAGTCCGGATAGTCTAGGACCAAAAGCATGCTTTATGTGATATTTTTGTACCTTTATGATTAATTTGGATTGCTTAAATCATGTTGAATGTGGTAAATGAAACTAATAAGAAGAACATCGTTTTCTTGGACTTTTTAAAGAGAAGTTGATATTTCTTTGAGTAATTGCTCTCCTGATATATATTCTTGTTTGCCTGTTGTTGTATTTAATTACATTTGACCGCATCGCAAGTATTATTCGTGTGTGGGGTAATAGATGCATCTATAGTTCGCATCGTTCGACCCTCCGGCAGTGCACACTTTATTTTTATGTTGGATCGGGTTGTACGACCTCGACACTACTTCCGTATGCTTCTTGCTCGGCATATTACTATGGACTGAACTTTGTTATGTTCCCTGAAATGTAAATGGCTAACTGTGATATCATCTAGGAAAGGACTTGTTACTCTTTGCTATAAATTGTTAATCATTTGTGCTATCCATGATTAGTATAACACTTTCTCATATTATTTGACCCTAGTAAGTGTCAAGTCGACCTCTCGTCTCTACTTCTTCGAGATTAGACAGGATACTTACTAGGTACATATTGTTTATGTACTCATACTACACTTCTATACTTAATTGTACAAGATTTGAGGCAGGTACATCTGGTTACCATGATGGTGCATACTCTTGATCCGACCCGAGCCCGATGGAGTCTTTCTTTACTTTTGGTTGTCTATTCTATTTCAGACAATATGATAGAATTATTCTTTTGTATATCCTACTAGATGCCCGCATACTTGTGACAGCAGGTCTTGGAACACACATTAGTAGACTATCTTTTTGTTGGGATTGTATAACTTTTGGAAAAAGTAAAACTAGAACTTATTAATATTTCCGAGTTGGCTTACTCGACAACGGTGTTGGGCACCATTGTTATTTCAGAGCACTAGGTTCACGTAGGTCTCACAAGTTATGGGCAAACCTAATAGAGTCTTGCAGATCGGTACGGAGACATCTGTATTTATCTTCGAGAGTTTGTAGGGTGTTACGAAACTACTCTTTATTCATTTCCTATCGTGTAGTGGTTGGTATGCTAAATTTCTCTCTTCTATTCTCTCACAGATGGTGAGGACACGCATGGCTGATGTTCCGAATGCGGGAGGAGCTGCTCCCCCCTTGCTAGAGGCTGAGGCAGAGGCCGGGGGAGGGAACCGACCCGAGGTAGGGGAAGAGGGCATCCCAGAGCAGTAATAGTAGCACTACCGGTGGATCCTACAGGAGATCCTATCATTGAGGAGCAGGGTGAGGTGCCTGCAACTGAGCCTACCTCGACAGACTTTATGACAACACCGGGTTTCTAGGAGGTCATGGGCCATATGCTGCAGTTCACGGATACCATGACTTAGGCTGGTTTATTTCTAGCGGATCCAGCTATATCACAGGTAGGAGGGGGAGCACAAACCCCTACTGCTCAGACTCCTGGTCATGCAGCTGCAGTGTATCAGACTCTAGGTGCACTACCCGCAGATGGGGCTCAGTTAGTTACTGCAGTGGTACCCGAGCCCAGACTAGCTGCGGATGGTGACCCGCAGAAGTTGTTGGATAGATGAACTAGACTTCATCCTCCTATCTTCGGGGGTGAGCGTCATGAGGATGCCCAGGATTTCATTGATAGGTGTAGGGACAGACTGCATAATATGAGAATATTGGAGTCGCATAGGGTTGACTTCACTACTTTTCGACTGGAAGTCAGGGCCTGTAGATGGTGGCAATCTTATGTTCTTGGCAGGCCCGCAGGTTCTCCTCCCATCATTTGGGTCAGTTCACACAGTTATTTTTGGACAGGTATATTCCACCGTCTGAGAGGGAAGAGTTGCGGTATCAGTTTGAGCAGCTTGGGCAGGGTGAGATGTCCATGACCAATTATGAGGTGAGGTTTTCTGAGTTATCCCGCCATGCATTGATGATACTTCCTACTGACGCAGAGAGGGTGCAGAGGTTCGTTATAGGGTTGCATTCTGGAATTAGGGCCAACCTGGCCCGAGAGGTGGAGATGGGGACTTCTTATCAGCTAGTGGTGGAGATTCCTCGAAGGTTTTAGGGCTACCGTATTAGAGGTAGAGATCAGGCACAGCAGGAAAAGATGGCCCGATTCTTCGGAGAGTTCAGAGGTGCCCCGGCTAGGGGTAGAGGTCATCTTTGGAGGGGTTAGCCCAGTAGACCCCCAAATTTAGCACCACCACCTACTCGGGGTGCTCCAGTGCGCCCCTATTTTAGCGCCATACCAAAGAGTTCTTATTGTCCGCCAGCTATTCAGGGTTTTTCCAGTGGACATTCAGGTCCCTAGGGTTCTTTTGGTTCTTATTCCAGTGCTACTCTAGAAAGTTTATATCATCCTCCAGCCATTCCGAGTTCCTCCGGTGGGTATTCAGGCCATCAGGGCCAGGCTTCCGGATAGCAGGCTATGGTGCCGAGAGGTTGCTACGAGTGTGGAGATCCAGGTCACATGAAGAGGACCTTCCCCAAGCTTCGGGGCAAGGCAGTACAGCAGGGTCATCAGCCTATAATTCCAGCACCGGTTGCCCAGCCGCCTATAGGCGGGGGACAGAGTGGTAGAGGTCGTCCTAGAGGTGGAGGCTAGATAGGGAGAGGCCAGCCAACTACTGCTCAGTTAGGTGGAGGCCAACCAGCCGACGCTCAAGCCAGATTCTATGCCCTTCAGGCCAGACCAGATGCTTTGTCCTTAGATGTCGTTATCTCAAGCATTATTTCCGTCTACGGTAGAGATGCTTCGGTATTATTTGATCCAGAGTCCACCTATTCATATGTATCATCTTTGTTTGCTCATTTTCTGGTTATTGCTTCTGAGCCTTTGGGCACTCCTATCTATGTGTCCATTCCTGTGGGCGATTCTGTGGTTGTGGATCGGATCTACCGGTCCTGTGTGGTCATATTCTATGATTTCAAGACTAGAGAAGATCTCTTGTTGCTTGATATGATCGACTTTGAGGTCATTTTAGGCATGGATTGGTTATCCCCATAATACGCCGTCCTTGATTGCCATGCCAAGGCTGTTACATTAGCGAGGCCAGGGTCACCAGGGTTAGAGTGAAAGGGTTCCATAGTTGATACATCTAGTCGGATTATTTCTTTCCTTAAGGCTCGACATATGATCGAGAAGGGGTGTTTGGCTTATCTGGCTTATGTTTGGGACACAACTGTAGAGTCTCCGATGATTGATTCAGTTCTTGTAGTTCAAGAGTTTGCCGATGTGTTTCCTTCTAATCTTCCTGGCATGCTACTGGATCACGATATTTATTTTTGTATTGATTTGGCTCCAGGTACCCAGCCTATATATATTCCACCGTATCGTATGGCTCCAAAAGAGTTGAAAGATCAACTTGAGGAGTTGTTAGCAAAGGGGTTTGTTAGACCAAGTGTGTCACCTTGGGGTGCACTAGTGTTGTTTGTAAAGAAGAAGATAGGACTATGCGGATGTGCATTGATTACCGCCAGTTGAACAAGGCTATCATCAAGAACAAGTACCTATTGTCGTGTATTGATGATCTGTTCGACCAGTTGCAGAGTGCTAGGGTTTTCTAAGATTGACTTGAGATTAGGGTAACATCAGTTGAGGATTCGGGACTCAGATGTTCTGAAGACTGCGTTCCGTACCAGATATGGCCATTATGGGTTTCTGGTGATTTTCTTTGGCCTGACTAATGCCCCAACGACATTTATGGACTTGATGAACAGGGTGTTCAGACCTTATATTGATTCCTTTGCCATCGTCTTCATTGACGATATTTTGATATACTCACGTAGCCTAGGGGATCACGAGCAACATTTGAGAGTAGTGCTTTAGACCTTGCAAGAGCAAAAGTTATATGCTAAGTTCTCCAAGTGTGAGTTTTGGCTAGAGTAAGTAGCATTTTTGGGGCATATTGTGTCAGGAGAGAGTATTAAGGTGGTTCCCAAGAAGATTGAGGCAATTTAGAGTTGGCCACGTCCTACTTCAGTGACCGAGATCTAGAGTTTCCTGGGGTTAACAAGTTACTACATGCGATTCGTGCAGTTTTCATCTATTGCATCACCTCGGACTAAATTGACCAAGAAGGGTGCTCCTTTCCGTTGGTCCGATGATTGTGAGGCGAGCTTTCAGAAGCTCAAGGTAGCTTTGACTACGATACCAGTTCTTGTGTTGCCTTCCGATTCAGGGATGTATACGGTATATTGTGACGCTTCATGCATTGGTTTGGGTTATGTATTGATGCAGGAGGGGCAAGTTATTGCATATGCTTCATGCTAGATGAAGATTCATGAGAAGAATTATCCTATGCACGATCTAGAGTTGGCGGTGATTTTTCATGCTCTTAAGATATGGAGGCATTATTTGTATTGGGTGTCATGTGATGTTTACACTAATCATCGCAGCTTACAGCATTTGTTCAAGCAGAGGGATCTCAATTTGAGGCAGCGTAGATGTCTTGAGTTGCAGAAGGATTATGACATCACCATTCTTTATCATCCGGACAAGGCAAATGTGGTCGCCGATGCCTTAAGCAGGAAAACAGAGAGTATGGGTAGCTTGGCATTCATTTCAGCAGAGGAGAGGCCACTAGCCTTGGACATTCAGTCCTTGGCTAACAGACTTGTGAGATTAGATATTTCAGAGCCCAGTCGGGTCCATGCGTGTGTTATTTCTCAGTCTTCATTATTGGGGCAGATAAAGGCTCGGCAGATCGATGATCCACATTTGGTGGTTCTTAGAGAGACAATGCTGCAAGGTAGTTCCAAGTATGTTTCTATTGGCGAGGATGGTGTTCTGCGACTCCAAGGTTGCCTATATATTCCTAATGTTTACGGTCTGAGGGAGAGGATTCTATAGGAGGAACACAGTTCATGGTTTCCATTCATGTGGGTGCTACGAAGATGTACCGTGACTTGAGGCAGCATTATTGGTGGCAAAGGATGAAGAAAGACATAGTAGAGTATGTGGCTAGGTGTTTAAATTGCCAGCAGGTTAAGTATGCACACCAGAGGCTAGATGGCTTACTTTAGCAAATGCCTATACCAGAGTGGAAGTGGGAGCGCATTACTATGGACTTTGTAGTTGGGTGTCCCCAGACGTTGCGGAAGTTTGATATAATGTGGGTCATTGTTGATAGGTTGATCAAGTCGGCACACTTTATCCCGATTGTGACTACTTACACTTTAGAGAGATTGGCTCAGATTTACATTCGGGAGATAGTTCGGTTGCACAGTGTGCCTGTTTCCATCATATCAGATAGAGGCCCTCAGTTCACTTCCCATTTCTGGAGAGCCATTCAGAGTAAGTTGGGGACCCGTATGGAGCTTAGCACGGCATTCCACCCTCAGACTGATAGACAGCCAGAGCGGACAGTTCAGATTTTGGAGGACATGCTCAGAGCATGTGTGATTGACTTTGGAGGATAGTGGGATCAGTTCTTGCCCTTGGCAGAGTTCACTTATAACAACAACTATCAGTCTAGCATAGAGATGGCTCCATTTGAGGCTTTATATGGTCGGTGATATCGTTCTCCTATCGGGTGGTTTGAGCCTAGTGAGGCTAAGTTGTACGGTATAGACTTGGTGAAAGATGCCTTGGAGAAGGTAAAGTTGATTAAAGAGAGGCTTCGCACAGCTCAGTCCAGGAAGAAGAGTTACGTGAATCAGAAGGCGCATGATATATCATTCATGGTTGGCGAGAAGGTCCTCTTGAAAGTCTCGCAAATGAAGGGTGTTATGAGATTCGAGAAGAAGGGCAAGTTGAGCCCAAGGTTTATTGGCCCATTTGAGGTGTTGAGGCAAGTTGGGGAGGTTGCTTACGAGCTTGCTTTACCCCCAACTTGTCGGGAGTTCATCCAGTTTTCCATGTATCGATGCTACGGAAGTATCACGCCGACTTGTCCCATGTGTTAGACTTCAGTACTATTCAGTAGGATGAGAGTCTGGGTTATGAGGAGGAGCCAGTTGCCATTATTGATAGACAGGATTGCCGCGGAGATCCAAGTGGATTTTTGTGGTAAAGGTCCAGTAGAGGGGCCAACCAGTTGAGGAGGCGACCTGGGAGTCCGAGGAGGACATGTGGAGCAGATATCCCCATATTTTTCCTAGCCCAGGTACTTTTCTATGTACGTTCGAGGATGAACTTTTGTTTAAGAGGGGGAGAATGTAACGACCTGACGGGTCGTTTTGCTTTTTAGAACCATGTCCCCCTAAATACAACTTTCCGCACTTGCTTTAACTAATTTACGACCTGCGGGGATGGTTGGTTTGGGATTTGGAAGAGTTTTGTTTGTAATAGGCACACTTGATTCCCTAAGATTTTCTTAAAAGGCTAAGTTTGAATTTGGTCAACATTTTTAGCAAACGGACCTGGACTTGTGTTTTGACGGTCCCGTAGGAAAATATGGGGTTTGGGCGTATGCCCGAAATCGAATTCTGAGCTCCCTAGCCCGAATAATGAATTTTTGTTAGAAATTGTTAAACTGAAATTATAAGGATTTAATGAAATTAAATAATGCTTGATCATATTGGTATCAGACCCGTATGTTGATTCCGGAGTCCGGTACAGGTCGAATGTAACATTTAATACTTGCCCGCAAAATTCGGTGTCAATCCAAGTAGTATAAGTACGTTTCGGCGCATTAGAAGTTTACACGGCTATACAAACAAGTGAGGGTACTTCTTTTTCATTTCTTCCTCGGCTTCCCAAGTGGCTTCTTCAACCAGTTGGTTTCGCCATAACACTTTCACGGAGACAATTTCTTTATTTCTCAACTTTCGGACTTGCCTATCAAGAATGGCCACTGGAATTTCTTCATATGGCAGCTCTTCATTAACCTCGATAGTTTCAACCGGCACAATAGCGGACGGATTTTCCACTACCTTGTTCGACATAGACACATGGAACACCGGGTATACCAATGACATCTCGGGTGGCAGCTTGAGCTTGTATGCCACCTGACCGATCCTTTGAATGATTTTGTATGGCCCGACATACCTCGGACACAATTTTCCTTTCTTTCCAAACAGTATAATACCCTCCATGGGGGAGACCTTCAGGACTACCCAATCATCTTCCTTGAACTCTAAGTCTTTGCGATGAACATCCGAATAGGAATTTTGACGACTCTGAGCAGTTTTCAACCATTCCTTTATGATCTTAACCTTTTCCATAGCTTGATGTACGAGGTCTGGTCCTATCAATTCAGCTTCTCTAACTTCGAACCACCCAATAGGAGATCTACACCTCCTCCCATATAATGCCTCGAATGGTGCCATCTGTATACTAGCATGAAAGCTGTCATTATAAGCAAACTCTATGAGTGGCAAATGATCATCCCAGCTACCTTTGAAATCAAGAACACAAGCACGCAACATGTCCTCGAGCATCTGAATAGTCCGCTCTACTTGCCCCTCGGTCTGTGGATGGAAGGATGTGCTAAGATTTACCTGTGTACACAGACCTTGCTGAAATTTCTTCCAAATATTAGCTGTGAACTTAGCCCCCTGGTCGGAAATGATGGAAACTAGAGTGACATGAAGCCTGACTATTTCCTTGATATACAACTGAGCATATTGTTCCTCTATGTAGGTAGATTTGACTGGCAAGAAATTCGCTGATTTCGTGAGTCGGTCCATAATAACCCAAATTGAGTCAAACTTGTGTGGGGTGCGCGGTAACCCTACTACAAAATCCATATTAATCATCTCCCAATTCCACATTGGAATTTCTATGATTTGCGCTAACCCACCAGGACATTGATGTTCGGTCTTCACTTGCTGACAATTCGGACATCTTGCTACAAAGTCCGCCACATTCCTTTTCATGTCATTCCACCAGTAGATTTCCTTGAGGTCATGATACATTTTTGTAGAACCTAGGTGCACAAAATACCTGGAAGTGTGAGCTTCCGCCATGATTCTTTCCCGAAGACCATCGATATCTGGAACACATAGTTGCCCTTGATATCGTAGTGTACCATCATTCATGCCAAGAGAAAAGACTGTAGTCTTGTGTTTATGAACCCCTTCCTTCAGTTGTACCAACAATGGATCATTGTATTGCTTTTCTTTGACCTCTGTCACAAGCGAATATTCAGCCCTATTCTGCACAATTACTCATCCTTCATTAGAGTCCGCAAGATGAACTCCCAAACAAGGCAAGTGGCGAACCTCCTTGGCCAACGACCTTTGATACGCCTCCAAGTGAGCCAAACTTCCCACAGATTTCCAGCTAAGAGCATTTGCCATAACATTAGCCATTCCTGGGTGATATAGAATATCGATGTTGTAGTCTTTGAAGAGATTGAACAATACTTAGGAATTCAGTCACCGTATAGATCCAAGATGGCTATGAAGGAGATCATGAAATATGGATACAGGCCACAAACAGGGCTGGGAGCCAGGTCGGACGGAATCACAAAGCCAATTAAACCTAACGGGCATAAAGGAAGGGTCAGCATAAGATATCAACCTCTGAAAAAGAAAGCTCATACTGGTATCTCCAAGAAAAAGCATTTCTGTGCTAGACATGTTTCAAGTCTGTGTCATGGATCAGTACCAGAAGATGATATCATCGACGGGATGGGAAAGTTATTTGTGAATATGATTGAAGAATCATATGAAGGGACTGACATCAAGACATCGACTATCAGGGATGCCAAAACAGGGGAAGAGTTGCGGAATGGGACCGCCAATCCGTCTTTGGTTCACCGGGAGTCTTGATAGTGTGGAATTGTAAAGTTTCCTTTTGAAAAGCGCACGGTCAATTGAGGCATGCATCATATATGTACCTTTTTGTTTTTTTACCTCTTTTGAATGCTTAAGACGTTCCTCTTTTGATGAAATAAAAAGAATTATTTTCTCAAATATCACAAATTTATTTACTGCATTATTTATACTTAGTTTTTCTTTTCAGTAATCAAAATGCTAAATACATGTGTTTCACGATTGTGACATGTAATGAAACCGACGATCGCAATGACCCAGAGTATGAGGAGTATAATGAGAGTATGATTCCAGACAATCTCCCGCATGAGATCGAACAGCTGGAGAGTCAGAAAAATCCCAACCTCAAAGAGACGGAAGTGGTCAATCTTGGAAGTGAAGAAGAGATAAAAGAGACCAGAATCAACATTCATCTAGAAGCTGAGCAGAAGGAAAAACTGGTTGAGCTCCTCTGACAATATATCGATGCGTTTGCATGGTCGTATGATGATATGCTGGGATTAAGTAGAGAGATTATCTCGCATCGACTGCCTACCCATACTACCAGGCTGTCGGTCAAGCAAAAAGCTAGGAAATTCAAACCTGATTTAAGTCTGAGGATAAAGGAAGAAGAAACTAAGCAGATAGAGGTGAATGTAGTAAGGGTCACCAATTATCCCAGTTGGTTAGAAAAAAATCATCACAGTACCCAACAAAGACGAAAAGATCAGAATATGCATGGATTACCGAGATCTCAACAAAGCTAGTCCAAAGGACGATTTCCATCTGCCAAATATCCACATCCTCATCGACAACTACGTGAAGCATGAACTACATTTATTTACGGATTGTTTCGCCGGGTATCAACAAATCTTGTTGCACGAGGAAGATGCAGAAAAGACAACTTTCACCACACCTTGGGGAGTTTACTACTATAGAGTCATGCCGTTTTGTCTCAAGAACACTGGCACCACCTACATGAGGGCTATGATGGCCTATTTTCATGACATGATTCATAAAGAGATTGAAGTGTATGTGGATGAAGTCATGATAAAGTCTCGAAAGAGTTCATAGCACTTTGACGATTTGAGGAAATTTTTCGAGCACCTGGATAGGTACAGTTTGAAGTTGAACCCAGCAATGTGCACGTTCGGAGTCCCCACTGGAAAGTTGTTGGGCTTCATTGTAAGCAGGAAGGGATAGAACTAGACCCATAAAAAATCAAGGCGATTTAGGAATTACCACCACCAAAGAGAAAGAAAGATGTAATGAGTTTCCTGGGTAAATTAAATTACATCAGTCTCTTCGTAGCCCAGTCCACGATAATCTGTGAACCCATTTTCAAGCTACTGAAAAAGCATGCTGCCACAAAATGGACAGAAGAGTGCAAGAAAGCCTTCGATAGAATCAAGAGGTATCTATGAAATCCATCAGTGATGCTTCCCCCCGAACCCGGGAAGCCATTATTACTATATTTGTCAGTCTTGGATAACACCTTCGGCTGTATGTTAGAACAACATGATTAAACTGGGAGAAAGGAGCAGGCCATCTACTACTTAAGTAAGAAGTTCATGCCATGCGAGGCCAAATATATACTTTGATAGAACGCATTTGTTGTGCTCTGAATTGGATTGCCCAGAAACTAAGGCATTACATGTCAACATACACTAAGCATCTGATATCTCAGCTCAACCTACTCAAGTATATCTTTCAGAAGTCGGTGCCCACTGGAAAGCTAGCTAAATAGAAAATTCTCCTTAGTGAATTTGACATTGGGTACATAACTCAGAAAGCTATCAAGGGGCAAGCTTTAGCCGACCACCTCGTAGAGAATCCAGTGGACGGGGATTAAGAGCCGCTTATGATGTATTTTCCCAATGAAGAAGTATTATTTTCTGAAGAAGATATTATATAATCGTACCCTGGATGGAGAATGTTTTTTGATTGAGCATCAAACTTTAAAGAAGTCAGAATTAGGGTAGTCCTAATTTCGGAATCTAGACATTACTATCCAGCATCGACAAAGATAAGATTCCCTTGTACCGATAATATGGGTGAATATGAAGCGTGCATCCTTGGGATCAGAATGGAAATCGACATGAATGTCAAAGACTTTTGGTCATATGGGATTCCGATCTATTCATACGTCCAAGGGGAATGGTCAACCAAGAATGTCAAGATACTTCCATACCTACACTGTGTGAAGGAGCTATGCAAGAAGTTCGCGAAGATTGATTTCAAGCACGTCCCTAGGATTTAAAACAAGTTCGTTGACGCCCTTGCAATCCTATCATCTATGATACAACATCCAAACAAGAACTAAATCGAACCTATCAAGGTAGAGATCAATGATCAACATGCGTATTGCTTCTATGTAGATAAAGAACCAGATGGCAAACCATGGTATCACGATATCAGGAAATTCCTTGCAACCAGAGGATACCCGAAGAATGCTACTAATGGTCAAAAGAGAGCCCTCAGGAGGCTGGCAACCCCCCTTTTCCTCAACGAGCAAGTCCTGTATAGGAGGACCCTAGATTTAGGTTTGTTGAGATGTGTAGACACTGTCGAGGCAACCAGGTTAATGGAAGAAATACATGCAGGAACGTGCGAAACCCACATGAATGGGTTCACATTAGCCAAGAAGATCTTGAGAGCTGGATACTTTTGGATGACTATGGAAAGTAATATTATCCACTACATACAGAAGTGTCATTAGTGCCAGATTCACGGGGATTTCATCCGAGTCACGCCAAATGAGTTAAACATAATGAGTTTACCCTGGCTGTTTGTTGCTTGGGGAATGGACATGATTGGGCTTATAGAGCCTGCCGCATCAAATAGACATCCTTCATCTTGGTAGCTATCGACTATTTCACCAAATGGGGTGAGACAACTACTTACAAGGCCGTCACAATGAAGGTAGTGGTGGATTGCATCCAGAACAACATTGCATTCAGAGTTGGAATATCAGAGTCTATCATCAATGACAATGCCGCTAACCTCAACAACGACCACATGAGAGAAATTTGCGAGAACTTCAGAATCATCCACCGTAATTCCACAACTTACAGACCATAGATGAATGGGGCAGTCGAGGCAGCCAACAAGAATATCAAGAGAATTCTACAGAAGATAGTGTACAATCACAGATAATGGCATGAGAAACTATCTTTCGCTTTACTGGGTTATCCGACCACCATGAGAACGTCCACTTAGGCAATGTCGTAATGCTAGTATACGGCACTGAAGCTGTGATGCCCGCAGAGGTCAAAATACCATCTTTAAGGGTCATTTAAGTGGCAAAGTTGGACAACCCAAAGTGGATATGGGTCTAACATGAGCAACCCATGCTCATCGATGAGAAAAGAATGGATGCAGTATTCCATGGTCAGCTATATCAAAACAAGATAACCAGCGCATTCAACAAGAGAGTGAACCTCGCCAGATCGCACCGGGGCAATTGGTCTTGAAGAAAATATTTCCCTACCAAGAAGAAGCCAAAATAAAGTTTGCACCAAATTGGCAAGGTCCTTACATGGTTTATCGAGCACTGTCTAGCGGAGCTCTAATATTGGTAGAAATGGACGGAAGAATCAACATGAAGCACATCAACTCAGACGTAATCAAGAGATACTATGTTTGAAGGCAAATAGAGTTAGGTTTTGATGTAACAGAACTACATTCAACCTGATTTCCCACGGAGGGATACGTAGGCGACCCATATAGGGTTCAATTTCTCTTCCCCCTTTCTCTTGTAATACAAAACCAAATATCAAGTTTGCATGTTGCTCAGGAACTACACCGACTTGATTTCCTTAGAAAGGAATACGTAAGCAATCCTCATCGAATTCAGTCATCTTTTGTAATCGAACTACGCTCTAGCCTAATTCCAGTTGGATACGTAGGCAATCTGTGTCAGACTCGGCCATTTTCATTCTTGAACACATCATTCTGCATCTTTTGTAATCAAAATACATCTTGACCTGATTCTATTTGGATACATAGTCTGCCTGAGTCAGGCTCGGTCATCTTCATCATACTTCATAACACACGAACTACGTTCAGAACGGATTCCATTAGAATACGTAGGCAACCTAAAAAGGTTCGATCATAACCTTAGGAAAGCCTTTGAACTGCATTAGTTCGAATTAGGACGTAGTTGCAACGACAAGTAGCCACGTTGTTGGAAGCATCATAGAAGATCGACATCAACAGGACAAAGTTTCAAGAAGATACGCTCACATATGAATAATTTTTCGTAACATGTCATAATCTGGAACGACGACATTGGCCTTAAAAATAAATTATTTTCAAAATATTTTCTAAAAGTACTGTAATTTGTTCACCTAGCGAACTTCGCAGCATAATCATGTCAAAGGTCGGGGCAAGCCAACACTGTGGTTAACACAAATCAATTTCCTCGCCCCCACTAAGAATTTTTCGTTGAGTACAGGGTCAACGGGGAGCAAGGAATCATTAAGACCACACTGG
Organism: Nicotiana sylvestris; assembly: GCF_000393655.2. NCBI lineage: Eukaryota > Viridiplantae > Streptophyta > Magnoliopsida > Solanales > Solanaceae > Nicotiana > Nicotiana sylvestris. The sequence goes on from NC_091065.1 coordinate 53,183,209, forward strand.
GGGAAATAACAGATCTGCCACTTGCCTAAGATTATATCTCTTTCTCCTTTACTTGAATTGTTCGGGTACAACTAGGGCTAATCTTTGAATCCTTTGCAGGTACCTCGGAGTCATACCGCTGATACGGGAAAAAAATCTGTACATGACAAACCGCCTGCTCAAAAAATCAAGCCACCTTGTACAAAACGGACTGTCGGCTTCACCAATTGAAGTCCTGTATATAGCAAACTGCCTGCTCAACTCATTGGAGCATCCTATACAAATGAGCCGTGAACTTCACCAATTGAAGTTCTACATATATTAAAGTGTCATCTCCATCAATCGAAACACCCTGTACAAATCGAACGTCGTCTTCGCCAATCGGAGCCTTGTATATAGCAAACTGTTCATCTCGCCAACAGAATAATCCGCATCGCTGCTCCATTGCAACAGATGCCAGAATAGACAATCGCAAACCTTGTCACCGACATTCTACCAATCGATGGTCGTAACTAAGCTTCACAGTCAAGAGTATCTCTTGGACATGTTTTTATTTCCTTTTCTATTACTTCGAATGTTTTGACATTTTCGCTCATACAGCTTCAGGCATGATTATGGTTTTAATCAATCACTCACAGGCGGAGATTGCTTTAAATTTCAATGAAAACTCTCCCAACAAGCGGAGACGCACTCTATAAATTAAGCTCTCCCAACAATCGGAAACATTTCTCATTGCAGAGCTCCGCAACATGCAGAGACGTACTCTACAAATTAAGCTCTCTCAATAAGCGGAGACAATTTTCAAATGCTCCGACAATTGCGGAATTGTACACAGCCCGGCTAACAAATCGAGTCAAAATAGAGTATCTCATCATCCTGATCTCAAATGACGGCTCGCCGGCAACTAGGCATCATTTACACTACATCTTAATATATTCCGCATTGAAATATATTGTTGTGCGTGTATTTCATTTGTTTTGCATGAACATACATTGCAACGTGGAACCTTTCTAAGCAGCAAACCAAACTACTATGCAATAACGGATAGCAAACCCATTAGCGGGCCAAGGATCCAAGATCAAGCACAAAACGACCAATGAAACTCAAAATTTTCAAATCCTTCAAATCAAGCCACAAAATTCAAGCTATCATGAGTTCTCAATACTCTGTCTTGTCGTATCATCGTTATACGATACTAGACAATTCTTGCAAGTATCGCTTCCTCAAAAATCTTCACTCCAGAACTACATGAGGCCTGATTCTTGTTAAGCCCAATGTATGTAAGAAATTCAAAACAAGAATTCGGCCCCCAGTCTCTAAAAAAATTCTTCCCAGAATCTTCCCAAAATCTTCCTTAACTCAATCCTGCAACTCATAATGGCACTCCTGCAATGCATTCCTAAAGTCGGGACAAAATTGGCTTTGGTTCAATTTCTTTCCCGAAAACTCTTTCATCGTCTCCGATCAAAGAGGGGTAGATGGTGACGTCTAATTTTGACCCTCCCTTTTAAAATTAATTTACTTATACTTAACAATTTAAAATAAATATTTTAAAAGAATTTTCTAGTAATAAATACTTGTTTCTACAAATTAATTAATTATTAGTTTTGAAAATAATCACCTGGCATCAGTGTTATGTAGTTATAAATATATTTATCATTATTTATATTATTAAAATAAAATGCACCGTATAAGTTTTATAATTAATTTAATTAGTCATTTCTCAATTTTAATTAAATAGGTCACTATGCTAATAATTCGAAGTTAGTGTCATAATTTAGGAGATAAAGTATTTTATAAATAATTGCAACAATTAGTAGTATATTTGATAATTATGATTTTACTACATTTTTTGAAAATTAGTTAAATTTATTTAAATTAATTTCAAAAGGGATTAAAAGACAAAAGGCTACAATTGCAATTCCCAACTAAATACAAAGTGGCCATCGTTTAAATTCATTTTTGCCCAAATATGCAAGCCTAATCTGAAAATACCCAACCCAAACAACCCCTTCAATCCCTGTTGGCAATCCTTGACATCATTTTTTAACCAATCACAGCGTGTCACATCGTTCGTCTATCTCACTCACAAAGAAAACACAAATGAATCTGGACCGTTGATCTACCTTAACAATGGTACGCATTTAATCCTCATTTTCCTATTTTCCTTTTGTCTTATATGACCTAATTTCCACCGTGTGATCAGAGAGATCCAATAGCCATCAATTTTCCCAATTAAATTATTTCTAAAACCCCTAATATCGAAACAATCGGAGCCATTGATCAACGGATCCAATGGCTCCCATTCCATCTCCTAACTTAAACTCAGAGACGGCCTCTAAACCAACCCAAACCCTAATCATTTCCCACCTCCCCTACTACCTCTCTTTCCCTTTCCTCTCTTTTTTCTCTCAGCTTTATCAGCCCATCAATCTCTAAAAAATCTTTCACAAGTTTGGGCAAGGTCACTCAAAATGATCCCTTTTGTCCCTACAACAATGTGAATCCCACCTGAACATTTTCAATTCCATCATTACAATTAGAAATCCCTAATATGGAACCCTAAGCTTGAAAAGGGAAAACCTCAAATCATCTGATTTCTCTCATGAGTTATCAAATTGGAGCATGCATGGAGTCTTTCTCAGCGTTCATCATGAGTATTCGATGTCCAAAGGTCAAACGCAGTGACCTCTGAACATTAGGATTTACCGCTTGTCCAAAGGCTTCCACGGTCGACCTCCTCGTGCTCAGGTAAACTTGACACTATTTTCCCCCTCTATTTTTTCGAGTTCACTCAATCGTGCTCACATCATCTACCATCCGTCATCTTTCACTCACGATTTTGAATCTGTTAAAACCTTATAGCCTTAAATGGCACTAAAAATAGGGGCTTTAATGTTCTCATCTAACACGACCAACAATCACCTAAGAGCTAACACAAACTCATAAGTAATTCTATGATTTCATAAATCTAGGGTTTCTTACTGATTTTTGGTTTTCCTCTTTTCACTTCTGAGTGCTTTCACTACTTCGAGCTTGAAACTTTGGGCCTTAAGCAATTAGAAGAAATCCTTATTTGATCTTCTGCCCTAGAGAACGTCAGTGTTTCTCCAACTCTTCTCTTTTTGATCATCTTATTTGAATGTTATAAATATGCTTGTTGTCTTCTGCTAACTGTAGTCATTTATGATGTTATCATTAATATAAAAATGTTATCTCCAGTTAATGATAAAGTGTTGTTGATCTGTGGCCATTTGTCATGTTTCTGAAATATCTTTAATTGGTATTGACTAGACTGTTATATGACCTTAATGACTCTCATTTCTGAATCCTAATAGTCTACATGATTAAGTTTCCTTAGTGTGTGTCACGACCCAAAACTCAACCTGTCGTGATAGCACCTATCATGATACTAGGCAAGTCGACAACTCATACATACCAACACTTTTAAATTCCAAATATACCAGAACAGGTTTAAATAAGTGAAAATCTCATAAAAACTGGATGAAAACGTCACAACTCAATACAGACATTCCTAAAACTTGGGTATCACTGAGTACATGAGCATCTATATAATGACACAGTCTGATACATTGTCTACGAAAGAAGAACTGAATAAATAAAACTAGATGATAAAGGAGGAGAGTCAAGGACTGCAGAAGCCAAAGCAGCTACCTCGAGGATCTTCAAACTGAAAAATAGCTCTAAACTCAGCAACCACTGTACCTAGAAGCACCTGGATTTACACACAAAGTGCAGGGTGTAATGTGAGTACAACAAACTCAATAGGTAAAAAGTCTAGCCTTTTGGCTGAAAGCAGTGACGAGCTTCACATGTTGTCCAATTATAGAAATATATACATGCTTTCGAGTTAAACAATTAAATCTCAAACAGGTAAGATATGTCAAGTACAACGAAAATGAGAAATGATACATCTCGATATCTACATGTCAGTTATGTATGCCAATTGAAATACAAAATAGTGATGAAATTATATGCATACTCTCAGAATATCAATCACTCAGTCCTCTCATTCACTTCACCCTCACAATCACTCATTCCTCACAGTCACTCAATCCTCACAGTCTCTCATTCCTCACAGTCACTCCATCTTCATAGCCACTCAATCCTCTCAATCGCTCGGCACTCTCACTCCGTAGGTACCTGCGCTCACTATGAATATGCACACTCCGTAGGGGCAGATCCAGGCCAAGTGTTATAATAAGCCAATCATGGCATGAATTAATAAATCCTACTATGACGTGCAACCCGATCCCATAAATATCCTCACAATCAGGCCCTCGACCTCGCTCAGTCACAAATCTCTTGTCTCTCGGGATCACAATGTCATGAAAATTAGCCCAAACAATGATGATATAAAGTATCAATAAATTGCAACAGAGAATGAGATATGATATGCGGATGATAGATGTGACTGAGTACATAATTGCAAATTAAGCAAGTAATTTAACAGTAATACGACCTCTATAGGCCCCAACAGTACCGCCACATAGCCTAAGCATGATTTCTAACATGAATCGTAGCTCAATTTCTCTAACACATAGAGAATATATAGATAACAACATGGTTATTCAACTATACCGTTCCACGGAATCGCCCGAGTCACGATTCCTACGGTGTACGCCCAACAGGATTTTGACCAATGTGCGGCTGCAAAATAGGGTCTACACTGACAAATGATTCCAAGTTCAGAGAGTGTGCAAAAAACCAAGTCCTGAAGCCTCACTTGAAGTGCGGACCGCACAAGCATTGTACAGCTGCAGAAGTTGCTTCACAACCACAATCCAGAAATATGCGTCTGTAGAATCCCATCTCCTGCCAACTGAAGAAATATGCGGACCGCACATGGATTGTGCGGCCACAGAACCTCCCAAGAGGCATTTTTGTCAGTGAATTTTGGTCCACTATAAATAGACGAGTTTTACAATTTTAGGTCAATTTTTTGAAGTTTGGACGAAAAAGCTGCTGTAGCCGTTACCTTTTACCATTTTAGGAAGTTTGTAACCATTTTAGTGTATAAAAATTATCTTTTACCATTTTAATATTTGATTATGAGTTTAATTAATTTTTCTTTTGTATTTTCTTCAATTCCCACTATGAGTAATTAGATTCTTACTAGGGTTGTGACCCAACCCTAGTATGTAAACCTTATGGGTATCTAATTTAATGCTTGTTTATGATTGGATGTTTATTATTTAGCTTAGTTCATACTTCAATTTTAGAATTAATGGTTGCAAACATTGATTCGTGCCTTTTTGACTTAGTCTCTACTTGAGAAAGAGGGACCTAGTCTAGGATAACTTCGCTAACAAGGAATTGGGCTAATTGAGAGTTTGATTAGCCTAATTAAAGGGTTCAAACTAGAGATAGTAAGAACCGGATTTGAGCTCATATCAACTATTTTGTTTGATACCCATTTGGACTTGAGAAAGCTAGATTGGGCAAAATCACTTTTTGACCGAGAGGTATTGAGTGGGTAATGCAGAGTTAAGATGTATAATATATCCCAATATACAAAACAAGTATTAACGTCTTTAACCCATTAGGCGAACACCTAGGCTATGGATCCCTAGGCTTTTAAACTATTTGAAAAAACACCAAAAATAATCGTTCATTTCTAGTTTATTTTCGTTAGCTCACAATTGTTAGAGTAATAGTAGAAGTAGAAATCAAAACTTTGTTAAGGAAGTGCAAATTGAACAAATCCATTATCTTTTTTCAAGGATATACGCATAACACCCCTTATAACTCCCTATGGATTCGACCCCAACTCATAGTTGGGTAATTTATATTGCATACGATCGTATCATATCTCTTATTGAGGTTTGTTGGGGATGACATCATCTTCCTTCACATATATGATCGCATAAGATAATCCAATAATCCCACTGCGTAAATTTTCGCCAGGACCCACAGTTGTGGACCTCGAATAGTGCTTAACACCTTCTCTTTGAGGTAATTTGAGCCCTTACCCGATCTTTGGTGACACGGACTTTTTAAATAGGGCTATTTAAAAATAAAAATAGGTGTCCTAACGCACCTCAAAATCATTAGGTTGCCACTCTTCTATTTCAATACACATTTAAAAGAGTTGCCAAATGTCGAGACCCGCTTTCAAGAGAAAAGGGGCACGACAGTGATGACACTGGAATTTTATTTTAACTCGAGGGACTTGAATTCATACATATCTCATAAAAATGGGATGCAAGCTACTTGATACTTAGGAGTAGGCCGCCAACAACTATTTGTCAATATACAATATATGCATGCGCATCAACCAACAAAAATAGAAATGTACAAGATTTCAAACCAACTATTTATGGAAGAAGACCTCAGTTTTTTATCTGTCTTTTTGTTAACATTCTTCTCAGATCATGCAACCACCTTCAAGAAAAGGGAAGAGTGTTGGTCAATCAAGAACTCTCATGTCTAGAAGATAAATGCAGCTAAATGGGGAATGTTGAGATGGAGGTGCGAGCATACTAGATTTGATAAGATTTGGAATAAATTTATTCAGAAAAAGATGGGAGTGGCCCCGTAGAGGATAAGATGCGAGAGAAGAGGCTGAGATAGTTCGGGCATGTAAAAAGGAGAAGCATTGATGTCTTAGTTAGGAGGTATGAGAGATTGACCTTAATGGGAATGAGGAGGAGTAGAGGTAGACCAAAGAAGTATTGGAGAGAGGTGATTAGGAAGGACATGGCGCAACTGAAACGTACCAAGAACATGTTCTTTGATAGGAGGGTATGAAGATCGATAATTAGGGTAAAATGCTAGTAGGTAGTCGAGCGTTTTGCTCTTTCTTTCTTAGACCAGTAGCATTAGTGTTAGTATGGACACTTTTACTCGTACATTGCTATCTTTACCTTCTATTTTATTGATTCTTTCGTTTTAGTTTTCTTAATGTCTTCTTCTTGTTGTTGCTACTTGTGGCCAATGCTTTTTTCATTTATTCTCTAGCCGAGAGTTTATGGGAAATAGTCTCTCTGCCTTCCTAGGGTACGGGTACGAATAAGGTATGTATATACATTACTCTCCCCAAACCTTACTTATAGAAACTCACTAGGTGTATTGTTATTGTTGTTATTACCATCAAAGAGTGGTCTCGATAAAAATCAGACTACCACATGTGAAAGAATCTATGGCACGCCAACCCCTTTGTCATCTCTCAAGATGAAAAAAGTGTAAACTTGAAAACCATTACTCCAAGAAACCACACTCGAAAAAGTCAGAAAAAAGGTGGAAAGAATCTCAATCCCATTAATAGCTTATTTGATCAAACTTTCAAAATTAGCTTATTTAAAAATAAAAATAAAAATTTGTTAGAAATGCTTTTCGGCAATTTTTTTTTTGTTGGAAAGCAGCAATTTATATTTGGCCCCTTAACTAAAAGGAGAGTTTATTGGTCTCATGCCTATATTGTCCGGTTAAAGGCCAATGACTTAATCATATTTTCTTTTGGTTCACATTCCTATTTGGATTTGATTTGATTTTTATTCATGTTTAGAGTTGGTTGGCTTTAAGATAAAGCACCACTCATTATCGATAAATAGAGCAACCTTGGAGAATTATTCTATACTCATCGGTATAAGTCTTTGAAATACATTAGCACATAAGAGTAGTTTTTGAGAGAACTTCCATCAAGAGAAAAGAGAAAGTTCGTTTTACTACAAATTTTGTTTTGATCAGCCAGCTTCAAATTAAGTTTTCCAATTTGTTCACTGTTGGATCGGGCTAAAATTTTAATTGAGCGTTCCTATCATCGCGATCTTTTATTTGAACGGTGGAGATCGGATATGGTGGCCTGTAATATCCAACTTCGAGCCCTAAATAGGAGCTCTGTTTTTGTGATTTTTTCTCTTTCTTCAATTGATTTGTTATTGTTCTTGCCATTACTGCTGCTCCGTGATTAGCACTTTTTATGTAGCCAATTTGAAATTTTTTTTGTAACATTCCTATTGTTGTAGTAGAGCTTTTTCTTAAAGCCAAAACTAATTCCAAATAGGAATAATAATCGAATCCAATTTCAAATAGGGATAAAAACGAAAAGAGAATAGGATTAGGTCTTTGACCGGACATTATGGGCAATGTCCCAACAAGTGAAGCAGTCATGGCAGATAGCCTCCACCAATACCCCGAGGTTTGAACAATTTCATTTAGATTTAGAGCATGTTTGGCCAAGCTTCTCCAATCATAGAAGTATTTTTTTTATCCAAAAATAATCCTTTTTTTTTAAAGTTGAAGTGTTTGGCCAAACTTTTGGAAGATAAAAAAAATATTTTTTAGGAAAGCAGAAGCAGTTTTGGAGAAGCATAAAAAAATTATCTTCTCTCCAAAAGCATTTTTTTGAAAAATACTTTTGAGAAAAATGCGCTTAGAAGTATTTTTTAAAAGTTTGGTCAAACACTAATTGCTTCTCATAAGTATTTTGCAAATTAATTAGCCAAACATAAATCATTTCTCACCAAAAGTACTTTTGAGAAAAAGTACTTCTCAAAATAAGCTGATTTTTGCAGCTTATTCAAACAGGCTATTAAGCACATACAAAAGAGTGAATTTATCCTCAGTAAGTTGTTATGTGCATGTCCAAATCTAGGGTGCAACAGAGATTTACATATCAGATTGATGTGGAGATCAATATCGTTTGGGTTGATAAAGATTCTAGTCAATCTAATCTTCTTAGAAATTGTTCCGTTAAAATCTGGTAAGAACTTAATTTTTCTTCTATTTACTTGACATATAATTGTTTAACTAGGAAATTTTATATCTTAACTTGTTACAACCAGATTTGGTGGGTCAGGACTTTTAAGTCTCATTGTAGCCAAAAATTAATACAAACTGGCTGCAAAACTTTTAAATATCATGATCCTCAAGACTTGTTCTAGCAATGAAAGATGCAAAGAAGTCAATGAATTCAGATTCATGTACTCGGCGTAGAAGCATCGGTGCTGCCGCCAAAAATGGTGACAGGAATTGTCGGAGTTTCATGGAAATTGTTATGTTCAATGGACACAGAGGACAAGAAGAGGGCTCAGCCTTCGTTCTAGGGTTAGAAGGCAGGAGGCGTGGAGGAGACGAGGCAGGTTTCAAATATTTAATGGAAATATTAATTGGAATTTTTTCCTATTTAATTTCCTATGATTAAGCAGTACTCAATTATTTGTATATAATTGGTAAATGTATTTGAGAAAGTAATTTAGTGATAACTTCTTTACTAGGGATAAATAAGTTTGTAATTCAGCATAGCTAGGTAAAAATATCAATCATTTTCCAAAAATTATCACGGCGTGGCCCCTCAAAGGGAATGGTCTCGGCGGAATGACCTCATTTCTTATGGTCTTAGCAAATGTTTCCTTTTTTTTTTTTTAACTTGAACAACATAATTCTTTAATTTTTAAAGCTTGAAATTCTTGTTTGATGGTCGAAAATAAAAGTTAATGATCGATTTATTGTTAAAATTGTTTGAACATTGAAAATTGTGCTTAAACTTTTAGTTCAAACACGGATTTTGGTGATTTACTATAAAAATAAAACTTCATTGTTGGACTTTAGAAAGTGTTGAAGAAGACAAAGTAGATTATTTTAATTTGGTGGTATTCAACTAAATTGATGATTGGGGATTGTTTAAGTTGGTATTTGGAAGCTTTGTTTCAAATTTGAGATTATTTAAAGCATATTTAGGGTGGTTTGATCGATATTGAAGTTGCAAGTTCGAAGAACACTATGTTAAAATAACCCGAAAAAGTATGTCAATCCGGTAGACTTCGATGAACAACTTAACAAGTAGGTAGACAAATATAGCACCAATTCTACCGACTTGGTAGAGAAATCCTTGAACATAGAAGTATGATAATCTAGTAGACTTTAGCGAACAACTTAACAGATAGGTAAGATAATAGTAATATCACCTCTACCAGATTGGTAGAGAAATAATGAAGCCAAAAGTATAATAATTTGGTAGACTTCGATGAACAATTTAATATGATAGAGAAAGCCCGGAAGAGTTTGTGCAGGTCTAGGGTTATTTTTTAAAGGAATTTTTATCTCATATAGTAAAGGTTGATACCTTATTTATTTTAAATAAATACCCTTTTGAAAAATTATATTCTTAGATACCTTTTGATTTTTATAGCCAAATATCTATTTATGGTTACCTCCTACTCTTAAGCCATAAAATACTATTTGTATTATTTTTCTCTCTCATTCTTTCAGATTTTTCTCCACCCTCTCTCTCTCTCAACGCTAGTATTTCTCCATGGTTATCTCCTCTCTCTCAACAAATGTGTATGCATTAAAGGGAAAAAACATATACTGATTCTGATCGGAAAACGAAGTTGGCTTTGGTTCAAAATCAAGAAACGAAAAAAAAAGTTGGTAATTGATCTCTCGCAACAGTGATCTCTCGAAACAGATTTGGTTCAAAATCAAGAAACGGAAAAACGAGGTAGCCCTGTGGATTTGCTCCACACAATAGTGATCTCTCTTTTGATTTGTAAGCCCAATAGCTTTGAGTCCACTATCCACATTATGTCCATCAGCAGTAGCCTTATCAAGAGCCTTTGCCATACAGATCCTTATACTCTCCACAATCTCCATTGGGTCGTGTTTTCACTATCGGCTTCCGGTGAACGGCAGATTCGTCGGAAATTAGGGTTTGTTCTTGAACAAAGACGACGGAGTTTGGGGCTGAGCAACTTGATTTTCTGTTAATATATTTCAATGTATTTTCATGTATTTCATTATATTCATTGTCCTTTTTTTTATTGTAATTCAATGTATCTCATTGTATTCCATGTATTTCATTGTATTTACTGTCTTTTTTTCCATTGTATTTCAATGTATCCCGCTGTATTATATGTATTTCATTATATTCATTGTCTCGCTATATGCCATGAATGTATTCATACGTTTTTTTTAATTAATATAATTTATGTATTCAGATGTATTATATAATTTCTCTGAAGATTGTTATATTTTTGGGATATTTTTCGGTTGAGAATCTTTTTTATAACTGAAAATATAAAATTTGTGTGTTATAATTGAGTTTGTTGAGTTATATTAGGAGTCTATTATGTTAATTGATTCACTTTCCGTTTTAAAAACAGTGTAATTCCCTATTTCACGCCGTGAATACAGTCGAATACAGTTAAATACAATAATCAGTCCAGCTGTAATCTCATGTTTCACTCCATGAATACAGTCGAATACAACAACTGATTAGCTGGACTCCCCTAATTCACGCCTATTTTTGCTACTGTATTCATGAATACAATAGCTTAAATATATTAAATACATCTTATAACCACACAAAAGGTATCTATAATCCGTAATATAGCAAATGATATCTATAGATGACTAATTACTACCAAAAAATAGTGCTTTGTGAAAATTTCTCTTTTTTAAACACCATAAATTTTAGGGAAATTCCGCTAAGTCCATACCCAAATGTGTCATCACGCGTCCTTTTCATTGATTTGGCCCAACCCAACCTTGCGGGCCTCATATATGAGAAGGGCCAATCCCTATCCATGCCAGGTCTACTTCCATCAATTATCCAAACTATTCAAGAATAGGAGTAGCCCATGGCCGAAGGATCACGCAATGCACACAAACTATTCTAGCACGTATTGTGCTCTAGTCGAAGAATTATGTCCAAACAACTTCTTAGTAGGCTCAATAAAAATAAAATAATAAGCCGTGGTACCCAAAGTTGCTAATTGGACTCCAGGGCATTAATGTTGGACTACAATACTAGCTATTAATCCTAGCTTTCTGAAATGGTCCAACTTTTAAAGACCGGTACGGCAGCAGAGACCATTAAGCTAAGGTGTTTTCCTGTGTTTTTGTGGAAAAGGAGAAGCTAAAATAAACTTGGGGCATTTGTATCTATACCCGCTTTTTAGATCACATTTTAACTTGTGTCCGCTTTGCAAAAAAATTGCAAACGTACCCACTTTTTCGCGTAACTTCAACATATATGGCTGAAGTAGCAAAGGCAATCACGCAAAATTTCAGCATTCTAGTAGACGAGACTGAAGTAGCAAGTGTGCTGAAGTTTTTGTTTGTAATTGTTGAACTTAAGCATAGTAGCTGAAGTTTTGTTTTCTATTTGCTGAAGTTTTTGTTTGTAATTGCTGAAGTTTTTGTTTTTGTAACTAGCGAACTTTAGCTCTAGAGTTGAAGTTTTTGTTTTGTAACTGGCGAACTTCAGCTCTAGAGCTGAAGTTTTTTTGATTTGCTCTTGTCTCACACATGAAAATATGTAAGCATCTATATTCATCTATAATTATTTGTTTCACAATTCCATCTTATAAACTTTCATATTACTTTATGTACTTCCTATCAATGTTTCAAAAGTCAGTCATAAAGCAATTAAGCAAAGAAGTAAAATAAAATCAGATAAAAAAGGATGGAGCATATTACGTGCAATCGTCAACTCTTGGATAGCATTAGGTGTGTCCTGAAATAGGGGAGGCAGACTCTTATATTCGGTCAATAGAACCTGCAACATCGAAAGAAGATAGCTCGATGTTAAGAATAAAGAGAACAACTAACGAAGAAGAAGAAGAAGAAGAAGAAGAAGAAGAAGAAGAAGAAGAAGAAGAAGGAGGAGGAGGAGGAGGAGGAAAAAGAGGAGGAGAAAGGGGACTGAAGTTATTTAAAAAGTGGGTACAAGTTAAAACTTTTTAAAAAATGTGTATAGGTTAAATAGGGGCGACCAACGCCCCATGCAATTTTTACAATAAACTTTGAGCCGCATAAATCTTAGTAAGCGTTTCTCCACATGGACTGGAAAATTTATTTTAAAAATAGAAAAGGGTTAAAAATGTCCATAAACTATTAAAAAATATTTAAAAATACCCTTCATTCACCTATTGGGCTAAAAATATTCCTTCATCTACTTTTTTGTTTCATTTATACCCTTTAACCGTTAGGTCAATGCCTTAATTAAAAATAATAATTATTTAAATTTCAAGAGACAACTTCTTATTGGTCGAAATTAAAATATCTAACCTATTAGAAAGACCCACTCATATCTACCTTTTTTTCGGACTAACCCGCCCCAAACACTAAGTCGACCCGAATAAAAAGTTCAACTAATAAAAGGCGTCCCACTTCCATCTAACTCCGGGTTAACTGCAGCAAAAAAACACATTAGGAAACCACGAGATCAAAATTATGCTTCACTAGTGGACTTTCTTGACCAATCTGGGAAACTACAAGAGGCAGAGAAAGTCGTTGAATAAATTCCAATGCAACAAACAGAATTAGCGCTGAATTGGAGAAAATAAATTTTCAGCTTATGTGGGTGATAGGGTTTATTAGTTAGGATTTGTTAGCCCTAATGTAATGCTACTTCTAATAAATATTAAGAAACTACCAAACCTAGGAAAATATTTACTCACCAACATGTTGAGGTAAAGATATTTCACACAGATGTAATGCTACTGCTTATAGTTGGAAGTTTGCACTAGCATAACTGATGAAAATTGTCACTCCTATTATATTATTTCTTGCAACTTTTAGTGGCATAAAGGTGGACAAACCTAAGATAAGCATGGTGAAAATAATAAGGGTTATTGTTGTCATCCTTCCATCTAACTCTGAGTTAGATGAAAGTGGGGCGTATTTTTTTTAGTTGAACTTTTTATTCAGGTTGAATTAGTGTTTGAGCGAGTTAGTCCGAAAAACGGGTAGATATGGGTGGGTCTTTCTAATAGGTTAGATGTTTTAACTTCGACTAATAAGAAGTTGACACGTAGAATTTAAATAATTATTATTTTTAATTCAGCATTGACCTAACGGTCAAAAGGCATAAGTGAACTAAAAATGTGGATGAAGGGATATTTTTAGCCCAATAGATGGATGAAGGTTATTTTAAAACCTTTTTCAATAGTTTAAGGGCATTTTTAACCCTTGTCCGTTTTAAAAACCTACATTCAAAGTCATTTTTTTAACACTGGTCTATTTTTCTTTACATTTATGCACACTAAAGAGGATTTAAGCAATACAGAAAATATGGATTAAATCAAAAACTTTATAATGACATATTCACGCAGTTTTTTTCCAGAAGAATTTCGTGATTAGCCAGATTAACATGTACTAATCTAAAATAAGTTATAGTTTCAAAATTAATTAAAATTTAGTTATTTTTCGCCCCAAAGGTAATATTTTGACAAGAATATCCAACTTAAAGAGTGTAAAGACCCACGTATTTATCTTTTTCGCTTTCTTAGAACTTCAGCGAAAGTTGAAATCAGAATTATAAGACTGTATCTTGTTAGAATTCCAATATTTTTTCGTAAAATTCCAACACAATATGCTGAACTTTTATATGTAGGAGTTTTGAAATTTAGCATATTGTACTAGCATTTTTTGGGATCTTAATTAAGGATATTTGTAATTATATTTGAATCCCTGACTAATTTTTCAATTACCGGTTAAAGCACGCTATTCTTACGGTACATTCTCCTAAAAAGAAAGTATGTATTTCTCATTGATAGCCCAATGGCCAAGAGGCCATAATTCATAACGCAGTGTTGTTTACCCGTAAAACGATACAGTTATATTTATGACGTAGTTTATAGACAAGCGAATCAATTTGATCTCAAAATGATAAATAAATTGAATAAAAATATAAGACATAACATTGAATTCAAGATAAATAGCAGACAACTTGGTTCAGGGAGCAAGGCTTCTGAAGACAGTAACAAGATTATTGTTAGACATAAAATAAAGTATTATTTAGCTTGAAATAATGTGTAGCATAAGTTTGTCAGAATTTTTGTGTCTTTTACAATGGATGTTGAAGTCCCTATTTATAACTATACCTAGGGAACAAGGTCCTAGGATAAATTTCCTCTTAAATAACAATAATGGGAGCCATTTGATGAATATATAACGGTAGGCTACGAATGCTAAAATTTTCTGTAACAGATCATGTATTTAATACTGAGGAATATTCTTCATTAAATGTCATATGGTGGCAAGTATTCATTCGCCCTCGTTAATCAATGTTCCCTTCGGGGTCTGTCCGGTGCCAACCAAATCTATTATCCTCGATCTTAATTTCCACTCGCTTCGTCTTCCGTCTGTCTCTGTTCCACGTCTCATTTTATCATTCGACTATTTAGTGTGAACCAATTTTTTCCTATACAGATAGTCCCCCTACTTTCCGGTTGCATATCTTTATGTCATCGAGAAGTTGATAAAGATTGTGAGCACGTGATTTTTGTTTCGCGCGACAATCGCTCCAAAAGAAATAAAAAGTAATAACAATTGGTCCTGCTGTACAATTTTTGGATTTTTACATGGCACTTTGTTAATTATTTACGATTTTTGCCCATTTTATTTTATTAAAACAAAATACAAAAAATGTATGTGTCATGCGTAATTTGAACCGTAATCCGGTTGTTAAAATAGAAAATCATAAATAGGCATCTTTGTTCGTGATTTTTGTTTTGTTTGATTTTACCTGTTTTTAATATTTTGATATATGTGTGCAAATAATTGTATTAAGTGTTTATTTAATTTTAATTTGATTTACTTAGGTTTTGTTATAAAATAAAAAAATAATAATAAAAGAGAGTGCAAAATTGGGTTTGAAAATTAGTTTGGGCTAATTTTCATTTTAATTTCAAAGCCCAAACAAATTCAGCCCAAACCCCATGTAAACCCGGTCCAGATCAGCTGAACTCAGGAGGCGTTCCAAACGACGCCGTTTTGATCCAGTCTGATCTGGGCCGTTGATCTCAGATTGATCAACGGCCAAGATCTCTCACCCCAAACCCACTAACAGACCCGACCCGTCTCACCCGGACCGACCCCAACCCTTTACCCTTGAAACGACGCCGTTCCCTGTTAGTCGAAGGATCCTGGCCCTTCATCACATCTCATCCAACGGCCAGGATCCACCTACCCACCAACTATATAAACTCATAACCTTACCCTGCCCCCTATCCGAACCCCGGCTTTAGGTCACTTTCGTCCTCATCCCATTCCCCCTCCAAAAACCCTAGCCGCCCCTGTATCCTTCACCATGAAAACCGGCGGCACGGACGCCGGTGACCCCACCCTTAACACCATAGAACCCCCTTGCCATCCGGAACACGGATCTGTTAACCACGTAACTCGAATCCCTTCCCACCTTCTCGAATCTTCGTTTGAAGATTCGAGTCGGAACTTGACTTACACCGTGTAACCCCAGTTTCACACCAGACACTCCCCAAACCCCTCGTGACCAAACCATGCTTGGTTTGGTCCGAATCTGATCAGGGAAGCATGAATCCCAGATCTGATTTTTGGAACCTTGTGGTTCCTCGTCACTGGTCCATATCCGTTCAAGCCGAAGAGATTAAGGTCTAATGGACCTTAATCGAAGTGTTTCTCACTTCGATTAAAGTCCGTTCAGCCTTAAGAAAGGTCTATTCGAATCCAAGTAAGATTTTGATTTTTCGAGGTTTAAGGTGAGTTCTTTCTTTTCTTTATTTGTTTTGGTTCATCTGATTGTTGTAAAGGTCTGTTCATGTTTTGTTTGCGTCCTTGAATTTTATCAAATGTGCCCTGTCCACTTCGCCTGAACCTCTGTTGTTTGATTGAGTCTTTCTATTTGTTCTGATAATGTGTATGTAAGTGTTGTACAATTAGCTGATTTTCAAATTTGAACTGACTAATTGATTCCTCGAATACCGCTTTGTTTAGTCAGTATAATTCAAATCATGTGTCGATACTGTTAAATGTCTGATTTTTGGCTACGATTGTACATGTTATGATTAATATAGTCGAGTCGACATATGTCGTCAATTAGTTTCAGTTGTCCGAACAATAACAAATCGACTTACTTCTGCTAAGCATTTGTTTGAATCAATTAGGAACTGAGTTTGTTTACTTATAGTTGTTAATTTGAATCAGAAATGTAAAAGGAATGTTTTGTTTAAGTTCTGAATTGGAGGGCATGTGCACTTGTGCACAGCATGTGCATTTGTGCACCACAGGTGCATTTGTGCACAGCCTGGTTCCTGCATAAAGGGCTTTTGATTTAAAAATGGTTTGACAGCATATGCTGTCAGATATATTCTGCTGCCCATACTTTGCTTTAGTTTCAGAAATAATAAACCTTACTAAAAGTGAAGCCTGCCAAGAAAATGTGATGGGAGTTAATACTTAATTAGCTAAGTGGAAACTGAAAAAGGGGCAGCACATGGGATGGTGTTTCTTTTGGTCTAACAGGCTGTTAAAGGGCTGAGGTTTAGGCTTATAAAAGGGAGGCACATTGAGAGATAAGGATATACATAGAGACAGAGGGAATTGTTAAGAAAAGAGATAGGGGAGAAGAGGCAGAGAGGGTTGAAAGAGGATAGAACTGATTTTAAAACACAGATAGAGAGAGAGGTTCAGGGATAGAAAACATACAGTCAACAATCAGAAACTGTTTCTTCCTATTGTTGTTTGGGTTTCATTTGTTCAACCTGTTCAATAAATTCTGATTCTTTGAAGTTCCAATTGAGTCTACCAGTCGAGTGTTTTCATAGGTTTACTACTGGTTTTGGTCTGCCTGGAGTTCTGATTCTACTCCACTGTGTGCTGCTGTCATTTGGCTACTTTCTCTATCAGCTATAGTTGCATTCTTGCACTCGAGCCTGTTCTGCTGTGTTGCTTTGTTTGCTGCTGTTACTTTGTTCCTGCTGCTGCTGATTTTCTCTATCTTCTTCCTCTTCTTCTGTTGTATTCAACATCTAGGTACACATTTCATACTGATGTAACCATGAAAGGCATGAATTGAAAGATCTGAAGAATTTTAATCATCTGTTGCCTTACTTACAGCTTTGCGAATATTGTTAAAGTTGTATAAATTCTTTTATTTGTAGCCCAATAGAAAACACATTAGTAAGTTTGTACTTAATTGAAAATATTCTGGTCTAAAACTGCGATATGGCTTGTTGGCAGTACACGTGATGTAGTCATATAATTTATGGAACGTGCTATCATTTGGTAGAATTGTTAATTCAAACTCTTCTTCCAGTTATGTTTTGAGTGTGTAGGGTGAATGGTTGCTTGAAAAAATCCTGCCGAATACAACACAATCTTAAGTTTAGGAGCTTCAGTTTCGGTAGGCAGTTTTAGGTTGAGTTCTGAATATCATTAGTAGTTACCACCTAATGAGTAACTTTTCTAATTTTGTTAAAATAAATTCAAAGTTTAACTCGAGGAGTATTTGGGGCTAAGTGTAGTGTTTCATCAATCTCGTGTATAATTCTTCTACTCAATTAAAAGCACGTTCCATAAGGTATAACGCTTCTTCACTTCGTAAATGATTAGTTAGATAATTAATAAGAATCCGGTTTAGGCCAAAGCATATACTTCAATTAGCATACACTTTCTTTGCTTCTATTTCTGGAAATAAACATAATAGAAATGTAGTCACTTTAGGATATCCTCTTCTAAAATAATGAGACGAGCCTCGTTAAATAAAAAATGCAAATTGCGGGGCCCTCAATGATTAACCATAATAAATATCTAGAATTCAAGATAGGCTGTTTAGCGAATTTCATGGCCTTCTCCAAAAAATAATAATGCGTTAAACTCTTTAGGCGCGGCTCGATTAAATTACATTCTTAAATTCGGGTGCGCATTTATGTGACCCAAATTCAAATCTCAACGGAGTCGAAATGTGTTAACAACTACGGGTGCATTGATTGTGACGTGGTTCGAGATGCATTTTCACGACGTTGCAATT
This sequence comes from Nicotiana sylvestris, assembly GCF_000393655.2. Classification (NCBI taxonomy): domain Eukaryota; kingdom Viridiplantae; phylum Streptophyta; class Magnoliopsida; order Solanales; family Solanaceae; genus Nicotiana; species Nicotiana sylvestris. Next base: position 53,201,945 of record NC_091065.1, read on the forward strand.
CTATAAAAATAAATGATAATAATAAAAGCGGTTTAAACTTAATAAAAGCACATAAGTCACAACATGTATTTAAATCAGATATTTAGCCATTATAACAATTTAAGCGACCGTGCTAGAACCACGGGATTCGAGGGTGCCTAACACCTTCCCTCGGGTCAACAAAATTCCTTACTTAGAATTTCTGGTTCGCAGACTTCATTTGGAAAAGTCGAAAATTTCCTCGATTTGGGATTCAAGATAAACCGGTGACTTGGGACACCAAAAGCCAAACCTTTCCCAAGTGGCGACTCTGAATTAAATAATCCCATTTCGAATATTGTCACTTAAATTGGAAAAACGCCCCTCGCGCATTTAACCCTTTGGGGCCGGGCGCGCAAAAAGGAGGTGTGACAGCTCTGGCGACTCTGCTGGGGATGAAACCCAGAACCACTGGTTCAGGGTTCAAGAATTCGAGCTTAGAATAATTGTTATATTTGGCTTTATTATCTGATCTTTATTACATGTTTTTGCATAACGTGCTAAATGTTGTCTTTTACCGCTTTGATATTATCTGAACTGTATATAAACTGTGCCGAAACCCTTCTCTTCTTACCTCCGGGGAGAAGCTCGCTGGTCGAGACTCCCTATTCTGTTAGTGTCAATACCTGAAATAAGAAAGAGGTCGGACAAGTTACAAAGCCGGACGATCTCGCGGGTCCCCGGTACGTAGCCCCCTCCTCGACTCGAGTTGTCCGCTCGGGTACACAGTCTAGAACAAATACCCAGGTTACGAACCTAGAATAACTTGACTTCATGCCGGATCCCTAGTAGGAACGCTTATTTGCATCATGTTGCATTTGACTTAGGGGACTCAACACAGGGGTTGGGTCCGTCTAGGACTAGCAACCTGAAATGAAAAGACCATCATGCTGCATTCCTATCTGTGTTGCGCATTTATTTGCTTCGGTTCCGCATGCCGACCGGTTTCTAAAAAAGAAAAATAGCAGCGTAAGGAGATAATTACTTATTTTGGAAAAATAAAACCAATGTCCAAGTAGTGTCAAAACCTCGCCGGAATTTTCCTAAAAAAAGAGAATAAAAACAAAATTTGTCTTCTTAGTTTGAGTTATTAAAAAAAATGTAAAATTTTTTCCTTTTTCTTATCACTTCCAAAATCAAAAAAAAAGAGAAGGTATTTATTTAAAAGTAAAAAAAAAAACGGAAATTCATAATTCAAAAAAAAATGTTGTCTCTTTCGTAGTACCCCTTTTTTATAAATTCAGACTAATAGTCCAAATATTTCCTAAAAAAAAAATAATAATAAATATTTTCTTTAGTCTTTATCTCTTTCCAAAAATAGTATAAAAATATATATTTTTGTTTTCTAGGTTTATTTGATTTTCTCTATTCACAATAGCCCGAACTACGCCGGTTTGATTCTCACCGGATGTGAGATACGTAGGCAACCCTCGTCAGGTTCAACCCCATTTTGCTAAAATAGCCAAAATCAATAAATAAATAAAAAAAAATGATGTGTCAGATTTTTAAAGAGTCATAAATAAGTCAGGTGATGCTGTTTTATCATAAATAGCCGAATGATTCCGAAAAGGGACGCCGGAAGGCTGACTTTGCATAAACAGCCACCTTTGGGTCTTGTTTAGCATTTTTATCCAGTTGACCCACACAGCCTTAAAATCTTCGTCCCCGAAGTGTTTAAAGGCCGTGTTCAAAACTTGATCCCCTCTGTAAAATATTTTTGAGTCAAGTCATTTTTGTTAAAAATCACCTTAATAAATGTGCAGGATGAGCACAATGCAAAATGAACATTTTTCAATAATGACCAAAATCCCTGTCAAGTTACGGCTATGGTGGAATGATCTAGGTGTTGAAGGACAAAATGAGGTTAAGAAATATCTGAAAGGTCTTGTGGGTTTGTTGGAAATCCAGCCTCGGGGAGATATCATAAGAGCTTTGGTTACCTATTGGGACCCGGCGCACAATGTTTTCCATTTCTCTGATTTTGAACTCACCCCGACTTTGGAAGAAATGGCCGGATACATCGGGAATACTGAACTTCCCTTGAGGGAAAAATACTTGGTCGCCCCAAGAGTCGTCACGGTACATCGGTTCCTAGATTCATTGAAGATACCTAGAACAGTCCACAACCCGGATCTGGCAGCCGGATTTTGTACTCCATGCTTCATATATGATAGGTACGGTCATGAGGGGGGATTCAATAATCCGATCAACAAACTGTGCAGCAAAGGAGTTCGTCAGAAGTGGGACAAGCACAGATGGGTAGCGTTCATGATGATGTTCCTGGGCCTTCTGGTATTTCCAAGGAAAGACGGAAACATTGATTTGAAGGTATCCGGGGTCGTCAGCACTTTACTCACGCAAAGTGACAGTACTCTCGCGCCTATGGTGGTATCTGACATCTTTCGAGCTCTTACAGCTTGTAAAGTTGGGGGAAATTTCTTCGAAGGTTGTAACTTGCTCCTACAGATATGGATGACCGAGCACCTCTGCCATCATTCCGAGATTTTGAGCCATGGTTCCCCGGAAAAGACCTGCATAGAAGAATCTTACACGAGAACCAAAGAGATCAGTTTGCCCAAAGGAGTCCTGGCATGGACCTCGTTCTTTCAAGCTCTTACTGCCAGCCAAATACAATGGACGTTGGGATGGTTGCCTGTTGATGAGATCCTATATATGTCTGCAGCTAAAACTCATTTCTTACTAATGGGGCTTAAGAGCATTCAACCTTACGCACCCTGCCGAGTTTTGAGACAGTTCGGAAGATGCCAGACAGTACCTCATGAGGAAGATCTTAGCACTCAAGCAGTTGAGATAAGTCCTAACGGACAATTCCCAGAAGCAAAGATTCGCCAAATCTGGAGTGAGTGTCAATATTTGAAATCAGATACTTGCGTGCGGGATCGAGCCAAAGGAGAGACAGCGCCAGGTTACCTTGCATGGTATAGAAGGGAATTTGAGCATGAAAGGCCGGCTAAGAGACCCCACATCCGGAATTTTACCGAATCATCGCAAAGGCAGTGGGATTGGTTAGCAAAGGAAAGAGGCTATTGCGCCGAAATCAGCAGGTTAAAGCAACAAGTAGAAGGCTTGAAATATGAGCACAACGTGCAAGCTGCTACCAATCTGGGAGAGCGGAACAGGTTAATTCAGGAAAACGAAATGCTCAGAGCCCAGATCAAACAGATAAGGGTGGATGCAGATAAACAGCCAAGGCGTCGATCAGACGAGCAGCTGATAAAAAGGTTAAAAAGTGAAATCAGGGAATGGCAAGATGGTTTGGAGAAATCTGAAAACGTCATAGCGGAGCTCAGGACACAGTGGGATACAAGAACAGATAAGCATCGTCGATACCTGAATCAATTGGAAGGCGACCACGAGAAAACTGTTGCTAAAATAAAGAGAGAGATGGCTACACTTGAGATCAAAGCAGTTAATCAGGCCAAGGATTTCCAAATTGAGAGCAGATACTGGTACGACTCAATAGCCCAGATGAAGTTGGAAGTACGGCGACTGAAGCATCAGCATATACAGGATGCTCAAGTCTTCAAGATATGCAGCGATCAGATAAAATGCCTACTCGTAGAGAAGAAGCAAGCCAGAGATAGGATCAAGGCCATTGCCCATGCCATCACCAGACGATGTCTACGATGTGAGAACATGTCCAGCGTTACCATCCTCTCGGCAATAATGGGTCATGTCAAGCAGACTATGCACGAGCTGGAGCAACTTGAGAGGGATCTCACGCCTAGGACCGCGGCGAGGCCGAACGATGCCCCGCGGACACCAATTTTCAAAACCATAATGCACTCATAAGTCAAGCCTGTATCTTAGCATCTTCTGCCTGTTTTTCCATCAGGGTGATTTTTAGTCTATTTTGAGTCTAGGTTTATTTTCAAAGTTTGCTCTTTCTTTTGCAAAATGTAGTTTGTAATAGACCATTTCAACAATAAAGAGGTTGCTTCTTTTACGCTCATTTGTGTTTTTCGAACTACGTAATGATCTGATTCACGTAGGCATCGTGATACGTAGGCAATCCTCATCGGATCCGGTCGCATTTCTTTTACTGCAAAATAAAAGAAAAAAATAAAAGAAAAACAAAAAAAAGAAAAAAAAAAGAAAAAAAAATAGAAAAAAAAGGGAAAAACTAATAAGAGGAAAAATGCCGGAATGACGCATGCTCTCGTAGCAAACATATAGTAATCCACTTAACTGTATAGGTGCATCATGCCCAACGTGAGATTAACTATCTGTTATTTGCTGCAAATTAACCGTGCGTTTGTCGATGATGAGTATTCCAGGGTTTTTGGAAAGACGGTTGGTTTGGTGAAAGTCTGGCCTCGCACTCATACTTCACGAGGTCAAGGAGAAGTGTTCAACTACCTGTTGTTAGGACCAGAAGCAGTACTCACACTTACTTCACCAGGTCAAAAGGAAGTGTGGAAATGTCTTCAGAAATTCCATTGCAAACAATCCCGGTTTCCGAGGAAAGCTCGATCTCAGCCGTCCTCACACCTGAATCCGCAACTGCGGAGGAAAATAGAATCCTACGGCTCCGCATGCTGGAAATGCTGGACGACTGGAATAATGGGAAAGAGCCGCCAAGTGTCGTCCCCGGATTCCCTGAATTATTCTCCAGGTCAAGTGGGACTTCTAATGTTCCCATAAATTATCCTGCTACCCCATTCGGGTACCCAGCCACCTCAGCCTTCTCTGCTGGATCGCCTTCTGAGCCTCATCCCCGAATGTCGGCCACTGATGCAAGCATGAACATCTTTACTGCATCGCCTTGCCCGATCACGGCACAACCAGCCACGTACAAACCAAGCTTTGACTCATCCTCTTTTATATTCCAAGCACCATCGTTCTCAATAGAACCAATTAGGTTCGCTACCAGCACTAATCCTCTACCGCCTCAGTGCGAACTTGCACCCGGGTAGGATCAGAACCCCAGAATTGCAGAACAAAATGAGATTGCCAAGAGAATGAGAAGCCTTGAACAAAGTTTGAAGAATATGCAAGGATTGAGCGGACAGAAGAGCGTCTCTTACGCCGACCTGTGCATGTTCCCTCACGTGCACCTGCCAACGGGTTTCAAGACCCCAAAGTTCGAGAAATACGATGGGCACGGTGACCCCATTGCACATCTTAAGAAATACTGCAACCAATTGCGGGGAGCCGGCGGAAAAGAAGAACTGCTAATGGCATATTTTGGGGAAAGTCTAGTAGGGATAGCCTCGGAATGGTATATGGACCAGGAAATGTCCCGATGGCATATATGGGATGATCTCGCCAGAGATTTTGTAAAACAATTCCAGTATAACATCGACATTGTGCCAGACCGAAATTCGCTGTCGAATTTGAAGAAGAAACCTTCAGAAAGCTTCAGAGAATATGCTATTAAGTGGCGTGAACAGGCGTCAAGAGTAAAGCCTCCCATGGATGAAGTGGAAATGGTCACTACTTTTCTCCAGGCTCAAGAGTCTGACTATTTTCAAAACATGATGTCAGCCATGGGTAAGCCATTCGCGGAAGCGATCAAGATTGGAGAGATGGTAGAAAATGGTCTGAAAACAGGTAGGATTCTGAGTTAAGCAGCCATAAGGGCAACCTCCCAGGCCGTCCAAAGCGGGTCCGGAGGAATGACCAGAGGGAAGAAGAAAGAAGAAACAACTATGGCAGCCTCGGAAGTAAGGGAGTATCGTCATCCCAGGCCCCGTTTCCCGGAAAGAACCCCACAACACTATTTCCCCCACTCCAATTTGGCATATGCTCATCAGCCTTATATGGTCATGAATGCCCAACCTTATGCCCATCAACCACAACAAGCCAACCGAGGCCCAGCTCCACCTCCCAGAAATCAGCCTCTTTACCGCAACCACTATAACCCACAACCCCCGCAGAATAACTTTCGCCCTCAGGAGCCACCTCGACGGCGGACTTTCACGCCCATCGGTGAGCAATACTCTACTTTGTTCCCTAAGCTAGTCCAATTGGGTTTCTTGCAACCAATCCCTCAAACAAGGCAAAACCCGACGTCACCTTCTTACAAAGCTGGAGTCAGATGCGCCTATCATTCAGGGGCCGAGGGACATGATACAAATGATTGCTGGTCGTTGAAAAGAGTGGTCGAGAATTTGATAGAGCAAGGGAAAATAGTGCTAAGGGACGAAGAGATCCCAAATGTGACTAACAATCCATTGCCTGCTCACAATAATGGGCCGCTGATCGGAATGATTTGCGAAGACAAAGAATTTGACCCTGCTTTGAAAGCCATAATTGTCATTGTCGACACGGGGAAGAGGCCCGAAACAGACCAGAAACCAGGAAAGGGGGAGGAGGCCAAGGCTATAAAGAAAGAACTTGAAAAGAAGGTGGAGAAGAAAGTGGTACCGGCAGGGGATGGAGTTCTTTACATACCAAGAGGTCGAGCTGAGAAGACGCAGAATTTCGGAATCAAAAAGACAAAACCTATGTACGTGCCAAAAGGGGCCTATGTGGTCCGGGGGACGATTCAACCACCTCGGCTGAATGAGCCAGTGGTTATCGGACGCGTGCCACAAAAGCCAATGACCAACCCGTCCACAGTGCCGTGGAATTATCAAAAGACTTTGGTAATGTACAAAGGTAAAGAGGTCATGGGAGAACTTCCAGAAAATACTTTCATTGGAAGGTATTCAAATACCCAAGAACTGAACAACGCCACACAAAGGCGCTTCCCGCCAAAGAAGCCCGTAAGTGTTGAAGAAGCGGAAGTGTTCTTCCAACAAATGAAAATGCCGGATTACGAAGTGATAGATCAACTGCGCAAGTACCCCGAGCAAGTGTCCATGCTATCATTATTGATGAGGTCGGCCGAGCATCAAAAGATCTTACTGAAGACCCTGAATGAAGCATATGTGCCAGTTGAAACCTCGGTTGAACAACTAGAGCGGATGACAGAAAGATTCTTCGCCGTCAACCAAATCTCTTTCAGCAAGAATGATTTACCCCCGGAAGGAGCGACACACAACAAGCCTTTGCATCTAACAGTTAAATGCGAAGACTATTATGTCAAGCGGGTAATGTTGGATGGGGGTTCGGGTGTTGACATTTGCCCGCTCTCCATGCTGCAAGGAATGGAAATTGGGACCGGAAGAATCCGACCCAACAACGTCTGCGTAAGAGCTTTCGACGGCATCAAGAGAGATACCATGGGAGAAATAGACCTGTTGTTGGTCATAGGACCAGTCGAATTTCAAGTAACCTTCCAGGTGCTCGACATGGATACATCCTACAATTTTCTCCTTGGCAGACCTTGGATCCATGCGGCAGGAGCCGTGCCTTCCACTCTTCACCAGATGGTGAAGTTCGAGTACGAAGACAGAGAGATCGTGGTCCATGGGGAAGATGAGCATGCTATTTATCGGGACCCATCCACCCCATATCTGGAACCGAGAGAAGGGAGCGAACATACGGTCTATCAAGCTTTTGAGATTGTACTGGCAGAGCAGCACGAAGAGGGAATACCCTGCCCCCAGCCTTTCTTGTCTAACGCCTCGGTTATGGTGGCCAAAGAGATGATCCGGCATGGATTTAGGCCAGGGAAGGAGCTTGGACGAACCCTTCAGGGAATAACAGAACCCATTACTTTGCCAGTCACCAAGAAACCTTTTGGACTAGGTTTCAAACCTACTCCAGCAGATGAAGAGTGGGCAAAGAAAAGGAAAAATGAGGTTTGGAAGTTACCTCAACCACTGCCGGATTTATATGCAACTTTCATCAGGCCAAGGTACGTTGAAGAAGAAGATGATGATGTCTTCACAGCTGAGGAAATCGAGGAGATATGTGGGGCGATGAGGGAAATGCTCTACGAGGTCCACATGGTTCAACCAGGTGAAGGCACAAGCACTGCTGCAATACTGTACATGGGGCCGAACGCCAAACTCCAAAACTGGGAGGCCACGCCATTCCCGACTAGACGAAAGTCCGGGTAGACCTGTCCTGCCACCTTTCCTGTGTCACAAGTTATCTCCAGGACATAACTTGAACGTTTTCTTCCTTTCCATTGTTGTTTTGTATTCCTGAGTTGTAAACGTTGTTGTCCTCCAACTTTCCAAAGAAAAAAAAATCATCATTGCTTTCCCATTCTTTCTTTCGTTCTGATTTTTGTTATTTTTCCTTTTATCTTTCTTTTCAGTTATAATAATGCGGCTTTAAATATGACATGCTTGCGGACTTCACGCCCAGATCACAATGAGCTATTTAACTGCGAATTAATGAACCCAGAATCAGAGTACGATGCGGAAGAGGCTTTTAGGGAAATAAACCGAGAGTTGAAATATTTTGAGAATAAACCTAAGCCAAATCTGAATGACACCGAACCGGTTAATTTAGGAACTCCTGAAGAAATCCGGGAAACCAAAATAAGCATTCACACAGACAAGAAAACGCGAGAGGCGATAATTCAACTTATTTTTGAATTTAAAGACGTGTTTGCTTGGTCATATGATGACATGCCGGGTCTAGGGGTTGATCTAGTGGTTCATAAATTGCCGATTCATCCTGACTGTCCTCCAGTTCAACAAAAGCAACGAAAGTTCAAAACTGAGGTCAGTGACAAGATCAAGGAAGAGAACACCAAACAACTGAAAACGGGAGTGATTCGGGTAGTCCAATATACAACATAGTTGGCGAATGTGGTTCCAGTACCAAAAAAGGACGGGAAAACTCGGGTATGTGTAGATTACCGAGATTTGAATAGAGCAAGTCCCAAAGATAATTTCCCACTGCCCAACATCCACATCCTCGTTGATAATTGCGCCAAACACGAGATACAGTCTTTCGTAGATTGTTACGCTGGGTATCATCAGGTACTGATGGATGAAGAGGATGCCGAGAAAACTGCCTTCACCACGCCTTGGGGCACCTACTGTTATCGGGTTATGCCATTCGGTTTGAAGAATGCGGGGGCTACTTACATGAGGGCCATGACTGCCATTTTTCATGACATGATGAATCAGGAAATAGAGGTGTACGTGGATGACGTGATAGTCAAGTCCAGGACACAGGATAATCACATCCAAGACTTGAGGAAATTCTTCGAGAGACTAAGGAAGTATGACTTGAAGCTAAACCCAGCCAAATGTGCTTTCGGAGTTCCGTCGGGCAAACTTTTGGGCTTCATCGTAAGCAGGAGAGGTATCGAGCTAGATCCAACTAAGATAAAATCCATCAGAGATCTGCCTCCCCCAAGAACAAAGAAAGACGTGATGAGTCTTTTGGGCAGGTTGAACTACATCAGTCGGTTTATTGCCCAGCTGACAAGCACGTGTGAGCCCATATTCAAGCTGTTAAGGAAAGATGCGGCGATTAAATGGACAACTGAGTGTCAAGAAGCCTTTGATAAAGTCAAAGAATACCTTTCGAATCCCCCAGTCTTGGTCCCTCCAGAACCAGGGAGGCCACTTTTCTTGTATCTGACAGTCTTGGAGAACTCTTTCGGTTGCGTCCTCGGGCAACACGACGTAACCGGAAAGAAAGAGCAAGCAATCTACTACTTGAGCAAGAAATTCACCGGCTACGAGGCCAAATACACTCTGCTGGAAAGGACATGCTGCGCTCTCACATGGGTTGCTCAAAAGTTGAGACATTATCTCCAAGCCCACACTACGCTCCTCATAAGCAGGTTGGATCCTTTGAAGTATATATTTCAGAAACCAATGCCTACTGGGAGACTGGCTAAATGGCAAATCTTGCTTACGGAATTCGACATAGTCTATGTCACTCGCACGACAATGAAAGCCCAGGCGTTAGCAGATCATTTGGCCGAAAATCCGGTCGATGAGGAATACCAGCCATTGGATACCTACTTTCCAGATGAAGAAGTAAACACCGTAGAAGTGGTCTCGGAGGAAGCTCATGTTTGGAAGATGTTCTTTGATGGAGCCGTGAACGCCAAGGGTGTAGGGATCGGGGCAATTTTGATCTCGCCTTCTGGTCAGCATTATCCCGCCACAGCTAGACTTCGTTTCTTTTGCACAAATAATACAGCTGAGTATGAAGCCTGCATCATGGGCATGCATATGGCAATCGATCAGGATGTCGAAGACTTACTGATTATGGGAGATTCTGACCTGATTATCCGGCAAGCTCAAGGCGAATGGGAAACTCGGGATGTCAAACTTATCCCTTACCGACAGCATGTGGAGGACCTCAGCAAGCGCTTTACCTCAATAGAGTTCAGGTATATCCTGAGGTGTCACAATGAACTGGCAGATGCGCTTGCTACTTTGGCTTCAATGCTACCCTACCCGGGCAACGCCCACGTCGATCCTTTGGAAATCCAAATCAAGGAAAGACACGGTTACTGCAATATAATCGAGGAAGGATCAAATACGCAGCCGTGGTACCATGACATCAAGAGGTTCCTAAAGACACAAGAATACCCCGAGCACGCTACTGGAGATCAAAAGAGGACCATTAGGCGACATGCAAGTGGTTTCTTTCTAAGCGGTGAATTGTTGTATAAGAGGACCCCGGACCTCAATCTTCTAAGATGTGTCGATATCGAGGAGGCAAGAAAGATCATGCACGAAGTACACGCAGGTGTGTGCGGACCTCACATGAACGGGTATGTCTTAGCAAAGAAAATCCTTCGAGCAGGTTATTACTGGATGACCATGGAAAAGGATTGCTTTAGCTTCGTTCGGAAGTGTCATCAGTGTCAGGTGCACGGTGATTTGATTCATGCACCTCCCACGGAACTGCATCCCATGTCTGCGCCTTGGCCATTTGTCGCCTGGGGCATGGACGTCATTGGACCAATCGAACCGAAGGCTTCGAATGGACACAGGTTTATACTGGTTGCCATCGATTACTTCACAAAATGGGTAGAAGCTGTCACTCTCAAGTCGGTCACTAAAAAAGCTGTAGTGGATTTTGTACACTCAAATCTTATCTGTCGTTTCGGTATTCCTGCGACTATCATTACAGATAATGCAGCAAACTTGAACAGTCACTTGATGGGAGATGTATGCGAGCAGTTCAAGATAACGCATAGGAATTCTACTCCTTATCGGCCGAAAGCCAATGGTGCTGTGGAAGCGGCAAACAAAAACATCAAGAAGATTTTGAGGAAAACGATCCAAAGTTCCCGACAGTGGCATGAGCAGTTACCTTTTGCATTGTTGGGGTATCGCACTACGGTACGCACATCAGTAGGAGCGACTCCTTATCTTTTGGTTTATGGGACCGAGGCTGTAATACCGGCAGAGGTAGAAATTCCTTCGCTTCGAACCATTGTCGAAGCAGAAATCGAAGACAGCGAGTGGGTCAAGACTCGGTTAGAGCAATTGACTTTGATTGATGAAAAGCGAATGGCCGCGGTTTGTCACGGACAGTTGTACCAACGAAGGATGGCCCGTGCTTACAACAAAAAGGTCCGACCCAGGAATTTCGAAATAGGTCAGCTGGTACTGAGGTGTATTCTGCCGCATCATGAGGAAGCAAAATGGAAGTTTGCTCCAAATTGGAAAGGCCCATACATCATAAGGAAGATATTGTCGAGAGGAGCATTGTATTTAGGTGATATCGAAGGAAATGACCCCGACACAGCAGTAAATGAGGATGCAGTCAAGAGATACTACGTTTGAATTATACTCCAGTAGTCTTGACGCATTTGAAATGACGAAGGTTTTATTCCCCACTACTCCCCAAACACTACCCAATTCTCTCTACAAACCTTTGAGCCGCCTACAAAAAAAAAACAAAAAAACAAAACAAAAACATTGATTGAGGCCTGAACTACGTTTGACTTGATTCCGAAAGGATACGTAGGCAGCCTCTCCCTGAGGTTTAGTCACACCAACAATAAAATCCCATTCACCCTGAAATTGAAACCGGGGCACGTCGAGCAGTTTAGAAGTTAGTATCATCTAACTCTCTTTACCAAGCGCAAGCCTTCAAATCAATTATCAAAGATAGTGGGGAACCAATAAGCGTCACAAATGGAGACCGACACACGCTTGAATTGAGAGAGATAAAATGAGAGAGTCTCGTCGGTGAAAACCTTCGGGCACCACGAGGCGACGGGAGCAGAGAAACAAAAATGAGAGAGCTTGTTTAGTAAAAACTCACAAAGAGTGCTATCAAGCGATGACAGGAAGAGAAATGAGAGAGGTCAGCCAGCGAAAACCCGCAAAAGGCGCTGTTGGCCGAAAAGAATGACTCCACCCCAAAGAGGTCTCGGCAAAGTTTCACCGGTTTGGAATCACAGATTCGTTCTGGTTCAGGGAAACGCAAGTTCATGGAAGGTCGGGCATCCAGGACAAAGAGCATGTCATGTCATTTAAAGCCAGCGTTATCTTCCCCCGATAAGTCTTTCTCGTCCCAAAAGGGGCATTCCCTTCCTGAAATTGTTTTCTCCTTTCTTTGTTTCTCTTCGAATCCTTTTATGTTTTAACCCCAAGTTCAGGATACACCGGAAAGGGCAGGTGGCAGGTTTGTTTTCACGGAATTCCGTTTCATGAAGGAAAACACCTCGTTTCATCGATACATCTGTCCAAACTTGATAAATCATGATGCTTGATGGCGTTCAAAGTAAAGAGGAAAAAGAGAAATTTCCCCCAGCAAGTCTGCCTTCGGACGAATCCCCACAGAATCTCTCCCTGTACAATCCCCACAGAGTCTCCCCGATATAAAAAAAAAAAAAATCCCCGTTGGAATTTCCCCAGCACATCCCCAGCAAGTCCCTTTGTAAAAATTCCCCAACAAGCTTACCCCAACAAATCCTAGAAAGCCCGCTTTGAAACAAATTCACAGCATGCCCCATTGTACAAAGATCCACACAAAGAATACACTTTGTAAATATTCCCCCATAGGATTTTCTTTTGTACAGAATACCCCCAATAAAATCCCCGTTGAGAACCTCCAAGCAAAACGGGACACACAAAAAAAAGAGAAAAAAAGGGGGCCTTACGAGGCAAATCATCACAGAACCTGGAAATGCAAGCTTGAGCGGTCTAAAGGTTTTCGACATATGAATCAAATCAGTGGCGGGACTTTGCAACATAAATGAAGACGCAACAAAGCAACCGGGAACGATCAAGGTCACCAAACCGACCGTCATTTCCGAACTAACAAATGTTCTTTGTCTGAAAAGTTGAAACAGGTTTAATCCAAGACAACCGTGCAAGAGGCAGGTGTCGCCCATAGGAGAAGGTACATGGGTACAAGAAATATCTTGGCAATAAGGAACTCACTCGAAAGGTAAGTTTCCGCGAAACTCTCTTTTTGTTTTTACTAAAACAAGAAAATTCAAAAAAAAAAAAGATCAGTTGTTTGTTCTCGAATTTTGCCCCCAGCTAGTCAGCATTAGGGTTTTAAACCCTAAACTGAATTTTTTTCTTTAGCCAGCATTAGGGTTTTAAACCCTAAACTGAGCTCTTCCAGCTAGTCAGCATTAGGGTTTTAAACCCTAAACTGAATTTTTCCTTTAGCCAGCATTAGGGTTTTAAACCCTAAACTGAACTTTTTTTCCATTCAGCCAGCATTAGGGTTTTAAACCCTAAACTGAGCTTTTCCTTGCAGACAGCATTAGGGTTTTAAACCCTAAACTGAATTTTCCCTTTAGTCAGCATTAGGGTTTTAAACCCTAAACTGAACTTTTTTTTCATTCAGCCAGCATTAGGGTTTTAAACCCTAAACTGAGCTTTTCCATGCAGTCAGCATTAGGGTTTTAAACCCTAAACTGAATTTTCCCTTTAGTCAGCATTAGGATTTTAAACCCTAAACTGAACTTTTTTTCCATTCAGCCAGCATTAGGGTTTTAAACCCTAAACTGAGCTTTTCCATGCAGTCAAGCATTAGGGTTTTAAACCCTAAACTGAATTTTCCCTTTAGTCAGCATTAGGGTTTTAAACCCTAAACTGAACTTTTTTCCATTCAGCCAGCATTAGGGTTTTAAACCCTAAACTGAGCTTTTCCATGCAGTCAGCATTAGGGGTTTAAACCCTAAACTGAATTTTCCCTTTAGTCAGCATTAGGGTTTTAAACCCTAAACTGAACTTTTTTTCCATTCAGCCAGCATTAGGGTTTTAAACCCTAAACTGAGCTTTTCCATGCAGTCAGCATTAGGGTTTTAAACATTAAACTGAATTTTCCCTTTAGTCAGCATTAGGGTTTTAAACCCTAAACTGAACTTTTTTCCATTCAGCCAGCATTAGGGTTTTAAACCCTAAACTGAGCTTTTCCATGCAGTCAGCATTAGGGTTTTAAACCCTAAACTGAATTTTCCCTTTAGTCAGCATTAGGGTTTTAAACCCTAAACTGAACTTTTTTCCATTCAGCCAGCATTAGGGTTTTAAATCCTAAACTGAGCTTTTCCATGCAATCAGCATTAGGGTTTTAAACCCTAAACTGAATTTTTCCTTTAGTCAGCATTAGGGTTTTAAACCCTAAACTGAACTTTTTTCCATTCAGCCAGCATTAGGGTTTTAAACCCTAAACTGAGCTTTTCCATGCAGTCAGCATTAGGGTTTTAAACCCTAAACTGAATTTTCCCTTTAGTCAGCATTAGGGTTTTAAACCCTAAACTGAACTTTTTTCCATTCAGCCAGCATTAGGGTTTTAAACCCTAAACTGAGCTTTTCCATGCAGTCAGCATTAGGGTTTTAAACCCTAAACTGAATTTTCCCTTTAGTCAGCATTAGGGTTTTAAACCCTAAACTGAACTTTTTCCATTCAGCCAGCATTAGGGTTTTAAACCCTAAACTGAGCTTTTCCATGCAATCAGCATTAGGGTTTTAAACCCTAAACTGAATTTTCCCTTTAGTCAGCATTAGGGTTTTAAACCCTAAACTGAACTTTTTTCTATTCAGCCAGCATTAGGGTTTTAAACCCTAAACTGAGCTTTTCCATGCAGTCAGCATTAGGGTTTTAAACCTTAAACTGAATTTTTCCTTTAGTCAGCATTAGGGTTTTTAAACCCTAAACTGAACTTTTTTCCATTCAGCCAGCATTAGGGTTTTAAACCCTAAACTGAGCTTTTCCATGCAATCAGCATTAGGGTTTTAAACCCTGAACTGAATTTTTCCTTTAGTCAGCATTAGGGTTTTAAACCCTGAACTGAATTTTTTCCTTTCAGCCAGCATTAGGGTTTTAAACCCTAAACTGAGCTTTTCCATGCAATCAGCACTAGGGTTTTAAACCCTGAACTGAATTTTTCCTTTAGTTAGCATTAGGGTTTTAAACCCTGAACTGAATTTTTTCCTTTCAGCCAGCATTAGGGTTTTATACCCTAACTGAGCTTTTCCATGCAATCAGCATTAGGGTTTTAAACCCTAAACTGAACTCTTTCCATTCAGCCAGCATTAGGGTTTTAAACCCTAAACTGAGCTTTTCCATGCAATCAGCATTAGGGTTTTAAACCCTAAACTGAATTTTTCCATTTAGTCAGCATTAGGGTTTTAAACCCTAAACTGAATTTTTCCTTCAGCCAGCATTAGGGTTTTAAACCCTAAACTGAACTGTTTCCTGTAATCAGCATTAGGGTTTTAAACCCTTAAGCTGAACTTTTCCCCAGTTGGTCAGTATTAGAGTTTCAACTCTAAAACTGAACTTCTCCCCAGCTAGTCGGTATTAGGGCTCCAACCCTGAACTGAACATTTTTATCTTCCTTCATCAATTTTATGAACTTCCTGGCGAATAATTCACGAAATTTTCCTAGTGAAACTGGGGCAGAAAATTTCGTTCGTTTGTTTGTTTTCTCCCGCAGGTCTAACCTCGAGCCACACGATTCGAAATGACCCACGAGATGAGTCTCAACTCAGAATCAAAGAAGAAAAAAGACAAAAAAGAAGATGTCCCGAGAATATCAGAGTAAATGGAAGGCGGATCGGCTCCAACATTTGACTAAGGTCCTGAACTCTGCCAGTCGCGTTTCACTCAGTATCCCAAAGATTGAACAAGTCGCCGCAACTCGCAAGCATCAAGATTCGGATCAAAGTCTCCAAGCACAATCAGCTAAGACCCAAGATCAAGTCGCAAAAGAATCATAGATAGGAATCTTGTAACTCGCAGTTGACATGCATATAAGTAGTTAGTTCAGTTCCAATTTTCCTTTGGTTGTAATAAGGCGGTCAGTGACGCAGCAGTGACAACAGCAACAGCAGTAACAGCAAGCATTGCAATCCCATGGTAGTCCCAGCTACCAAAACTTCCCGAACTACATTGACCTGATTCCTGTTTAGCCCAGGATATGTAGGAAATCTTTGAAGCAAGATTCGGTCAGATCTTTCAAAAACATGCTTCATACGGAGTAGTCCATAGGCAAAAATCGCTCATACACGCTCACTTTATCTTTGCACGAAAACTCTTCGTGTTTCCGAACAAAGAGGGGCAGCTGTGAGCACGTGATTTTTGTTTCGCGCGACAATCGCTCCAAAAGAAATAAAAAATAATAACAATTGGTCCTGCTGTACAATTTTTGGATTTTTACATGGCACTTTGTTAATTATTTACGATTTTTGCCCATTTTATTTTATTAAAACAAAATACAAAAAATGTATGTGTCATGCGTAATTTGAACCGTAATCCGGTTGTTAAAATAGAAAATCATAAATAGGCATCTTTGTTCGTGATTTTTGTTTTGTTTGATTTTACCTGTTTTTAATATTTTGATATATGTGTGCAAATAATTGTATTAAGTGTTTATTTAATTTTAATTTGATTTACTTAGGTTTTGTTATAAAATAAAAAAATAATAATAAAAGAGAGAGTGCAAAATTGGGTTTGAAAATTAGTTTGGGTTGATTTTCATTTTAATTTCAAAGCCCAAACAAATTCAGCCCAAACCTCATGTAAACCCGGTCCAGATCAGCTGACCTCAGGAGGCGTTCCAAACGACGCCGTTTTGATCCAGTCTGATCTGGGCCGTTGATCTCAGATTGATCAACGGCCAAGATCTCTCACCCCAAACCCACTAACAGACCCGACCCGTCTCACCCGGACCGACCCCAACCCTTTACCCTTGAAACGACGCCGTTCCCTGTTAGTCGAAGGATCCTGGCCCTTCATCACATCTCATCCAACGGCCAGGATCCACCTACCCACCAACTATATAAACTCATAACCTTACCCTGCCCCCTATCCGAACCCCGGCTTTAGGTCACTTTCGTCCTCATCCCATTCCCCCTCCAAAAACCCTAGCCGCCCCTGTATCCTTCACCATGAAAACTGGCGGCACGGACGCCGGTGACCCCACCCTTACCACCATAGAACCCCCTTGCCATCCGGAACACGGATCTGTTAACCACGTAACTCGAATCCCTTCCCACCTTCTCGAATCTTCGTTTGAAGATTCGAGTCGGAACTTGACTTACACCGTGTAACCCCAGTTTCACACCAGACACTCCCCAGACCCCCCGTGACCAAACCATGCTTGGTTTGGTCCGAATCTGATCAGGGAAGCATGAATCCCAGATCTAATTTTTGGAACCTTGTGGTTCCTCGTCACTGGTCCATATCCGTTCAAGCCGAAGAGATTAAGGTCTAATGGACCTTAATCGAAGTGTTTCTCATCTGAGAAACACTTCGATTAAAGTCCGTTCAGCCTTAAGAAAGGTCTGTTCGAATCCAAGTAAGATTTTGATTTTTCGAGGTTTAAGGTGAGTTCTTTCTTTTCTTTATTTGTTTTGGTTCATCTGATTGTTGTAAAGGTCTGTTCATGTTTTGTTTGTGTCCCTGAATTTTATCAACTGTGTCCTGTCCACTTCGCCTGAACCTCTGTTGTTTGATTGAGTCTTTCTATTTGTTCTGATAATGTGTATGTAAGTGTTGTGCAATTAGCTGATTTTCAAATTTGAACTGACTAATTGATTCCTCAAATACCGCTTTGTTTAGTCAGTATAATTCAAATCATGTGTTGATACTGTTAAATGTCTGATTTTTGGCTACGATTGTACATGTTATGATTAATATAGTCGAGTCGACATATGTCGTCAATTAGTTTCAGTTGTCCGAACAATAACAAATCGACTTACTTCTGCTAAGCATTTGTTTGAATCAATTAGGAACTGAGTTTGTTTACTTATAGTTGTTAATTTGAATCAGAAATGTAAAAGGAATGTTTTGTTTAAGTTCTGAATTGGAGGGCATGTGCACTTGTGCACAGCATGTGCATTTGTGCACCACAGGTGCATTTGTGCACAGCCTGGTTCCTGCATAAAGGGCTTTTGATTTAAAAATGGTTTGACAGCATATGCTGTCAGATATATTCTGCTGCCCATACTTTGCTTTAGTTTCAGAAATAATAAACCTTACTAAAAGTGAAGCCTGCCAAGGAAATGTGATGGGGGTTAATACTTAATTAGCTAAGTGGAAACTGAAAAGGGGCAGCACATGGGAGGGTGTTTCTTTTGGTCTAACAGGCTGTTAAAGGGCTGAGGTTTAGGCTTATAAAAGGGAGGCATATTGAGAGATAAGGATATACATAGAGACAGAGGGAATTGTTAAGAAAAGAGATAGGGGAGAAGAGGCAGAGAGGGTTGAAAGAGTATAGAACTGATTTTAAAACACAGATAGAGAGAGAGGTTCAGGGATAGAAAACATACAGTCAACAATCAGAAACTGTTTCTTCCTATTGTTGTTTGGGTTTCATTTGTTCAACCTGTTCAATAAATTCTGATTCTTTGAAGTTCCAATTGAGTCTACCAGTCGAGTGTTTTCATTGGTTTACTACTGGTTTTGGTCTGCCTGGAGTTCTGATTCTACTCCACTGTGTGCTGCTGTCATTTGGCTACTTTCTCTATCAGCTATAGTTGCATTCTTGCACTCGAGCCTGTTCTGCTGTGTTGCTTTGTTTGCTGCTGTTACTTTGTTCCTGCTGCTGCTGATTTTCTCTATCTTCTTCCTCTTCTTCTGTTGTATTCAACATCCAGGTACACATTTCATACTGATGTAACCATGAAAGGCATGAATTGAAAGATCTGAAGAATTTTAATCATCTGTTGCCTTACTTACAGCTTTGCGAATATTGTTAAAGTTGTATAAATTCTTTTATTTGTAGCCCAATAGAAAACACATTAGTAAGTTTGTACTTAATTGAAAATATTCTGGTCTAAAACTGCGATATGGCTTGTTGGCAGTACACGTGATGTAGTCATATAATTTATGGAACGTGCTATCATTTGGTAGAATTGTTAATTCAAACTCTTCTTCCAGTTATGTTTTGAGTGTGTAGGGTGAATGGTTGCTTGAAAAAATCCTGCCGAATACAACACAATCTTAAGTTTAGGAGCTTCAGTTTCGGTAGGCAGTTTTAGGTTGAGTTCTGAATATCATTAGTAGTTACCACCTAATGAGTAACTTTTCTGATTCTGTTAAAATAAATTCAAAGTTTAACTCAGGGAGTATTTGGGGCTAAGTGTAGTGTTTCATCAATCTCGTGTATAATTCTTCTACTCAATTAAAAGCACGTTCCATAAGGTATTGTCACACCTCCTTTTTGCGCGCCCTCCCCGAAGGGTTAAATGCGCGGGTGGAGTTTTTCCAATTTAAGTGACAATATTCGAAATGGGATTATTTATTTAATTCAGAGTCGCCACTTGGGAAAGGTTTGGCTTTTGGTGTCCCAAGTCACCGGTTTATCTTGAATCCCAAATCGAGGAAATTTTCGACTTTTCCAAATGAAGTCTGCGAACCAGAAATTCTAAGTAAGGAATTTTGTTGACCCGAGGGAAGGTGTTAGGCACCCTCGAATCCCGTGGTTCTAGCACGGTCGCTTAAATTGTTATAATGGCTAAATATCTGATTTAAATACATGTTGTGACTTATGTGCTTTTATTAAGTTTAAACCGCTTTTATTATTATCATTTATTTTATAGAATTGCAACGTCGTGAAAATGCGTCTCGAACCACGTCACAATCAATGCGCCCGTAGTTGTTAACACATTTTGACTCCGTTGAGACTTGGATTTGGGTCACATCAATGTGCACCCGATCTTAAGAATATAATTTACTTAAAGAATCTAACGCGTTATTGTCTTCGGGGAGGGCAGTGGAATTCACTAAACAGCCCGTCCCAAATTCTAAGTATTTATTATGACCAATTATTGAGGGCCCCGCAATTTGCCTTTTGATTCGGCGAGGCTCGTCTCATTATTTTAGAAGGGTACCCTACAAGGACTACATTTTTACTACATTTATCTTTAAAGGGAAGGATGATGCCGAATTTTGCTGGTTTAGACAAATACGGACTGAATCCTTATTATGTTTGCCGAACCTAAACTTGTTTGATTACCTGATTGATTGTTCATGAGGTGAAAGCTACGGCATTCTTTGTCTTCAACAAGTGAATATGCTTATTAATTCGCTAAGTGAGATTGCAAACAAACTAACAACATATATTGAGTTATGTTTTAACGACCTCCAAGTTCTATTCTTAACACTCTAACCTATTTGAAATTGATAAAAGAAATCGGCTGTTTTATTAGGAAAAATTACTACTAATTGAACTCAAAAATGATTATTAGTTTTTCTCAACAATCATTACATCATTTCGAAATAAAAATCTGTACCGAAACCCAGTATCGAACCTGTATTGGAACGAATAAACTGACAAGAGAACTGGCATTCATAGCCATACTCTTAGTGTGACTGTATGGGAGTTTGTTTGGGGATACATTTATCCCGGACCCAGTATCGCAGTTTTGTCAATTCAGTGGTCTAGGCAAAATACATACAATGCTTACCATGACTCTATGTTATACAGTCATACTAAATCAAACAAGTGTTATACTGAACTGAATGTATACTAAATCAAAACATGCTATCTATGTCATACTGTCATTACTATTGAGCCATGCTATCTAACAGTTCATCTTAAACAGAATGTATGCTAATTTATACAGAATATTTGCAGTTCACAGTAAGAATACAGGCCCAAACAACATTCAAACTATCTTTTTACACCAATGCTATAACATAAACTGATGTTCATTTCTTTATTTCTGCTTCAACTTCAAACTTTCAACAATACAAGGTTCAAAGGTTGTGTACCTGGGAATATTTGCAATTGAAGAAAAAGGGCAATCAGTAGAGTAACAATGAACAAATGCAGCAGCAGTAACAGCACCAACAACAACAGGGCAGAATAGCAGCAGGCAAAACAATACAGCAAGAAACAGGCTCGAGTGCAGAGATGCAAATATGGCCAATAGAAAGTAATAGCCAAATAGCAGCAACACCCAGTGGAATAGAAACAGAAATCCAAACAGACCAAACTAGTAGTAAACCAATGAAAAACACTCGACTAATAGACACAACTGGAATTTCAAAGAATCAGAATGGGTTTCAACAAGTTGAGCAACTGAAAACCAATAATAATAGGAGGAAAAAGTTTCTGATTGTTTGTTCTATAATTTCTATCCATTCACCTCTCTCTATCTGTGTTTGTGTTTTTTCCTTTTCAGCTCCTAAGGTTTTTTTTTCTTTCCTTTTTTTTTTCTAATTCTATATGTGCATGCCTTTATAAACCTCCAAAACTATCTCTTTCAACAGCCTGTTTTCAGAATATCCCAGTACCCCTCCCATGTGCCTTCCATTTTTAATTCCAAACTTTAGCTAATTAAGTATTAAACCCCATCAACATTCTCTGGCAGACTTCACTTTTAAAAGGTTTAAATACTCCTTTAAACTAAAGCCAAGTATGGGCAGTGGAATGTATCTGACAGCATATGCTGTCAAATTGTTTAAAACTTAACAAAGGCCTTTATGCAGGCCACAGGCTGTGCACAAAGCACATGAGGTGAACTAATGCACATGCTGTGCACGAGTGCGCATGCTTTCCAATTCAGAATTCAAACCAAAAAAATCTTTTTACATTACTGTTTAATCCAAACAACTATAAGTAAACAAAAACTGGTTCTTAATTGACTCAACAAATGCTTAGTAGAAGTAAATCGATTTGGTATTGTTCGGACAGTTGAAATTAATTGACGACACATGTCGACTCGACTATATTAGCATTAACATACACAATCGTAACCAAAAATCCGACATTTAACAGTATCGACCCCTAATTCGAATTATACTGACTGAGCAAAGTGGTACTCGAGGAGCCAATTGCTCAGTCAACATTTGAAGCTCAATTATTGTACAACAAATACATATGTCTTATCAGAACAGGAGGGGGGATTTTAGACAAACAAACAGAAGTTCAGGCAAAACGGTTAAAACACAGTTGATAGAAGTCAAGGACAAAAAACGAACAGACCCTTACAACAATCAAACGAACCAAAACAAATAAAGAAAAGAAAGAACTCACCTTAAGCCTTGAAAATCAAGGCCTTGACTCGGACTTGGCTAGGCCTTTCTTAAGGCTGAACGGACTTTAAACGAAGTGTTTCTAAGATGAGAAACACTTTGATTAAAGTCCATTAGACCTTAATCTCTTTGGTTGAACCAAATGACGGAGGAACACAAAATTTCCAAAACTTAGATCTGGGATTCAGGCTCCCCTGGTCAGATTCGGACCAAACCAAGTATGGTTTGGTCACGAGGAGGGTCCGAGGAGTGTCTAGTATGAAACTGGGGTTGGTTGGGTTAGATCGAGTTTTGACTCGAATCTTCAAATGAAGATTCGAGGACCTGGGGGTGATTCGAACCAAACGGTTAACAGGTCTATGTTCAGGGTGGTGAGGGGGTTCTATGGTGTTCAAGTGGAGGTCACCGGCGTTCAGGCCGCCGGGTTTCTGGTGAAGGTGTGCATGGGCGGCTAGGGTTTGAAGGGGATGGGTTCGGTGAAGACGAAGGCAGGGGTGTTAGCTGAGGGGGGCAGGGTATGGTGAAGGGCTTATATAGTTCGTGGGTGGGTGAACCTCGACCGTTAGATCAATCTAGATCTACGGTCTGGATCTGAAGGCTTAAATGGAACGGTGTCATTTTGAGGGTTTGGGTTCGGTCCGGGTGAGACGGGTCGGGTTTGTTAGTGGGTACGGGGTGTGAGATCTTGGCCGTTGGATCAGTTTGGTTTGAATGGTTGAGATGGATCGGCCTTGAAACGACGTAGTTTTGGTGTTAAACTACGTCGTTTTGTGTCCTGGGGGTGGGCTGTTCGGACTGGGGGTTTGGGCTGTTCAATTGGGCTCCAGATTTTGAAATGGGCACGGCCCAAATTCATTTTATAACAAATTTTGTCTTCTTTTTCTTTATTTCTAATTTCCTAAATACACAAACTAATTAAATAAAACCAAGCACCACTAATTAACACTTAACATATTTATTTCACGCGGATAAAATGTTAAAAGTAGGCAAAATTAAACACGGCAACAAATCAGGACAAAAGAAAAAATGCGTATTTTTGTAATTTTCCATCTAACAAACGGGTCATGGTTTAAATTACGCATGACACATACATTTTTAATTCTTTTGGAGCGATTGTCGCGTAAAACAAAAATCACGTGCTCACAGCTGCCCCTCTTTGTTCGGAAACACGAAGAGTTTTCGTGCAAAGATAAAGTGAGCGTGTATGAGCAATTTTTGCCTATGGACTACTCCGTATGAAGCATGTTTTTTTGAAAGATCTGACCGAATCTTGCTTCAAAGATTTCCTACATATCCTGGGCTAAACAGGAATCAGGTCAATGTAGTTCGGGAAGTTTTGGTAGCTGGGACTACCATGGGATTGCAATGCTTGCTGCTACTGCTGCTGCTGTTGTCACTGCTACGTCACTGACCGCCTTATTACAACCAAACGAAAATTAGAAACTGAACTAACTACTTATATGTATGTCAACTGCTAGTTACAAGATTCCTATCTATGATTCTTTTACGACTTGATCTTGGGTCTTAGCTGATTCTGCTTGTAGACTCCGATCTGAATCTTGATGCTTGCGAGTTGCGGCGACTTGTGTAACCTCTGGGATACTGAGTGAGACGCGATTGGCAAGGTTCAAGCCCTTAATTAAACGTTGGAGTCAATCCGCTCTCCATTCACTCTGATATCTCGGAATGTCTTCTTTTGTCTTTTTCTTCTTTGATTCTGAGTTGAGACTCATCTCGTAGGTCATTTCGATCCGTGTGGCTCGAGGTTAGACCTGCGGGAAAAAACAAACAAACGAACGAAATTTTCTGCCCCAGTTTCACTAGGAAAATTTCGTTAATTATTCACCAGGAAGTTCATAAAATTGATGAAAGAGGATATGCATGCTCAGTTCAGGGTTGGAGCCCTAACACCGGCTAGCTGGGGAGAGGTTCGGTTTGGGGTTTAAAACCCTAATGCCGAACAAAGGAAGAATTCAGTTTAGGGTTTAAAACCCTAATGTCGATTGCATGGAAAAACTCAGTTTAGGGTTTAAAACCCTAATGCTGGCTGGAAGAAAAAGTTCAGTTTAGGGTTTAAAACCCTAATGCTGACTAAAAGGAAAAAGTTCAGTTTAGGGTTTAAAACCCTAATGCTGACTAAAAGGAAAATTCAGTTTAGGGTTTAAAACCCTAATGTTGATTGCATGGAAAAGCTCAGTTTAGAGTTTAAAACTCTAATGCTGGCTGAAAGGAAAAGTTCAGTTTAGGGTTTAAAACCCTAATGCTGATTGCATGGAAAAGCTCAGTTTAGAGTTTAAAACTCTAATGCTGGCTGAAAGGAAAAGTTCAGTTTAGGGTTTAAAACCCTAATGCTGATTGCATGAAAAAGCTCAGTTTAGAGTTTAAAACTCTAATGCTGGCTGAAAGGAAAAGTTCAGTTTAGGGTTTAAAACCCTAATGCTGATTGCATGAAAAAGCTCAGTTTAGAGTTTAAAACTCTAATGCTGGCTGAAAGGAAAATTCAGTTTAGGGTTTAAAACCCTAATGCTGACTGCATGGAAAAGCTCAGTTTAGAGTTTAAAACTATAATGCTGACTAAAAGGAAAATTCAGTTTAGGGTTTAAAACCCTAATGCTGATTGCATGGAAAAGCTCAGTTTAGAGTTTAAAACTCTAATGCTGGCTGAAAGGAAAAGGTTCAGTTTAGGGTTTAAAACCCTAATGCTGACTAAAAGGAAAATTCAGTTTAGGGTTTAAAACCCTAATGTTGATTGCATGGAAAGCTCAGTTTAGAGTTTAAAACTCTAATGCTGGCTGAAAGGAAAAGGTTCAGTTTAGGGTTTAAAACCCTAATGCTGACTAAAAGGAAAATTCAGTTTAGGGTTTAAAACCCTAATGCTGATTGCATGGAAAGCTCAGTTTAGAGTTTAAAACTCTAATGCTGGCTGAAAGGAAAAGGTTCAGTTTAGGGTTTAAAACCCTAATGCTGACTAAAAGGAAAATTCAGTTTAGGGTTTAAAACCCTAATGCTGATTGCATGGAAAGCTCAGTTTAGAGTTTAAAACTCTAATGCTGGTTGAAAGGGAAATTCAGTTTAGGGTTTAAAACCCTAATGCTGATTGCATGGAAAAGCTCAGTTTAGAGTTTAAAACTCTAATGCTGGCTGAAAGGAGAAGGTTCAGTTTAGGGTTTAAAACCCTAATGCTGACTAAAAAGAAAATTCAGTTTAGGGTTTAAAACCCTAATGCTGATTGCATGGAAAGCTCAGTTTAGAGTTTAAAACTCTAATGCTGGCTGAAAGGGAAATTCAGTTTAGGGTTTAAAACCCTAATGCTGATTGCATGGAAAAGCTCAGTTTAGAGTTTAAAACTCTAATGCTGGCTGAAAGGAGAAGGTTCAGTTTAGGGTTTAAAACCCTAATGCTGACTAAAAAGGAAAATTCAGTTTAGGGTTTAAAACCCTAATGCTGACTAAAAAGGAAAATTCAGTTTAGGGTTTAAAACCCTAATGCTGATTGGCTGGGGATAAAACTTGAGAATACTACACGATCTATTTTTGAGTTTTCTCGTTTTAATAGAAGGAAAAAGGGAGTTTTGCGGGAACTTACCTTTTGAGTGAATTCCTTATTGCCAAAATATTTCTTGTACCCGTGTACCTTCTTCTTTGGGCGACACCTGCTTCTAGCACGGTTGTCTTGGATTAACACCTGTTTCAATTTCTCAGACAAAGAACAATTGTTAGTTCGGAAATGACGGTTGGTTCGGTGACCTTGATCGCTCCCAATTGCTCCGTTGCGTCTTCACTTCTGTTGCGAAGTCCCACCATTGATTTGATTCGAATGGCGAAACCTTTAGACTGCTCAGGCTTGTATTTCCGGATTCTGTGATGATTTGCCTCGTGAGGCCCCTTTTTTTCCTTTTTGTCTCGTTTTGATTGAAGGTTCTCAACGGGGATTTTATTGGAGGTGTTCTGTGGGAACTTGTACAAGAGGAAGCTATGCGGGGGAAATATTTACAAAGTGGATTCTTTGTGCGGATTCTGTACAATGGGGTATGCTGGGTTTTGGTTTCAAAACGGGTTTCCCAGGGTTTGTTGGGGTAAGCTTGTTGGGGAATATTTACAAAAGAACTCGCTGGGGATGTGCTGATGAAATTCCAGCAGGTTTTTTTTTTTTTTTTGTTATTGCTTGAGATACTTTGTGGGAGATTGTACAAAAAGAGAGACTCTGTGGGGTTTTGTACAGGAGGAGACTCTGTGGGGATTTGTCCGAAGGTGGACTTGCTGGGGAAGATTTCAAGATTTCTCTCTTTTTCCTCTACTCCGGGACGTCATGATTCATCATGCTTGGGTAATCATATCAACGAGATGAGGTGCTTTCCTTCATGAGACGGGATTCCGTGCAAACAAACCTGCCACCTGCTCTTTCCGGTGTGTCCTGAACTCGGGGTTAAAATGCAAAAGGGATTCGAAAAGAAACAAAGAAGGGGAAAACAAATCAGAAAAGGAATACCCTTTTCGGGACGAGAAAGACTTATCTGAGGAAGATAACGCTTGGCTTTAAATGACATGACATGCTCTTTGGACTGGACGTCTGACCTGCTAAGAGCTTGCGTTTTCCTGAACCAGAACGGATCTGTGATTCCAAACTGGTGGCACTCCACCGAAACTTTCTTGGGATGGAGTCATTATTTTCGGCCAACAGCGCCCTTTTGCGGGTTTTCGCTGGCTGACCTCTCTCATTTCTCTTCCTGTCATCGCTTAATAGCACTCTTTGCGAGTTTTTACTAAACAAGCTCTCTCATTTTGGTTTCTCTACTCCCGTCGCCTCGTGGTGCCCGAAGGTTTTCACCGCCGAGACTCTCTCATTTTATCTCTCTCAATTCAGAGTGTTGCTGGTCTCCATTTGTGACGCTTATTGGTTTCCCACCATATTCGGTAATTGATTTGAAAGTTTGTGCTTGGTAAAGAGAGGTAGATGATACTAACTTCTAAACTGCTCGACGTGCCCCGGTTTCAATTTCAGGGTGGATGGGATTTTATTGTTGGTGTGACTGAACCTCAGGGAGAGGCTGCCTACGTATCCTTTTGGAATCAAGTCAAACGTAGTTCAGGCCTCAATCAAATTTTGTTTTGTTTTGTTTTTTTTTCTCTTTTTTTTTTGTTTTGTAAACGGCTCAAAAGTTGGTAGAGAGAATTGAGTGTTTTTTTTGGGGGGGGGGGGTAGTGGGGAATAAGCAACTTCGCCATTTTCAACGTGTCAGGACTATTGGAGTATGATTTAGACGTAGTACCTCTTGACCGCATCTGCATTTACTGCTGTGTCAGGGTCATTTCCTTCGAGATCACCTAAATACAATGCTCCTCTTGGCAATATTTTCCTTACGATGTATGGGCCTTTCCAATTTGGGGCAAACTTTCCTTTTGCTTCTTCATGATGCGGCAGAATACGCCTCAGTACCAGCTGACCTACTTCGAAATTCCGGGGTCGGACTTTCTTGTTGTAAGCACGGGCCATCCTTCGTTGGTATAACTGTCCGTGACAAACTGCAGCCATCCGCTTTTCATCAATCAACGTCAATTGCTCTAACCGAGTCTTAACCCACTCGCTGTCCTCGATTTCTGCTTCGACAATGATTCGAAGCGAAGGAATTTCTACCTCTGCCGGTATTACAGCCTCGGTCCCATAAACCAAAAGATAAGGAGTCGCTCCCACCGATGTGCGTACCGTAGTGCGGTACCCCAATAATGCAAAAGGTAACTGCTCATGCCACTGTCGGGAACTTTGTATTGTCTTCCTCAAAATCTTCTTGATGTTTTTATTTGCAGCTTCCACAGCACCATTGGCTTTTGGCCGATAAGGAGTGGAATTCCTGTGTGTTATCTTGAATTGCTCGCACACATCTCCCATCAAGTGACTGTTCAAGTTTGCTGCATTATCTGTAATGATAGTCGCAGGAATACCGAAGCGACAGATAAGATTTGAGTGTACAAAATCCACCACAGCTTTCTTGGTGACCGACTTGAGAGTGACAGCCTCTACCCATTTCGTAAAGTAGTCTATGGCCACTAGTATAAACCTGTGTCCGTTCAAGGCCTTTGGTTCAATTGGTCCAATGACGTCCATGCCCCAGGCGACGAATGGCCATGGTGCGGACATGGGATGCAGTTCCGTGGGGGGTGCATGAATCAAATCACCGTGCACCTGACACTGATGACACTTCCGAACGAAACTAAAGCAATCCTTTTCCATGGTCGTCCAGTAATAACCTGCTCGAAGGATTTTCTTTGCCAAGACATACCCGTTCATGTGAGGTCCGCACACACCTGCGTGTACTTCGTGCATGATCTTTCTCGATTCCTCGATATCGACACATCTTAGGAGATTGAGGTCCGGGGTCCTCTTATATAACAAATCACCGCTTAGAAAGAAACCACTTGCATGTCTCCTAATGGTCCTCTTCTGATCTCCAATAGCATGCTCTGGGTATTCTTGCGTCTTCAGGAATTTCCTGATGTCATGGTACCAAGGCTGCGTACTTGATCCTGCCTCGATTACACTGCAGTAACCGTGTCTTTCCTTGATTTGGATTTCCAAAGGATCGACGTGGGCGTTGCCCAGGTAGGGTAGCATTGAAGCCAAAGTAGCAAGTGCATCTGCCAGTTCATTGTGACACCTCGGAATGTACCTGAATTCTATTGATGTAAAGCGCTTGCTGAGGTCCTCCACATGTTGTCGGTATGGGATAAGTTTGACATCCCGAGTTTCCCATTCGCCTTGAGCCTGCCGGATGATCAGGTCAGAATCTCCCATAATCAGCAAGTCTTCGACATCCTGATCGATTGCCATATGCATGCCCATAATGCAGGCTTCATACTCAGCTGTATTGTTTGTGCAAAAGAAACGCAGTCTAGCTGTGGCGGGATAATGCTGACCGGAAGGCGAGATCAAAATTGCCCCAATCCCTACACCCTTGGCGTTCACGGCTCCGTCAAAGAACATCTTCCAAACATGAGCTTCCTCCGAGATCACTTCTACGGTGTTTACCTCTTCATCTGGAAAGTAAGTATCCAATGGCTGGTATTCCTCATCGATCGGATTTTCGGCCAAATGATCAGCTAATGCCTGGGCTTTCATGGCCGTGCGAGTGACATAAACTATGTCGAATTCCGTAAGCAAGATTTGCCATTTAGCCAGTCTCCCAGTAGGCATTGGTTTCTGAAATATATACTTCAAGGGATCCAACCTGCTTATGAGGAATGTAGTGTGGGCTTGGAGATAATGTCTCAGCTTTTGAGCAACCCATGTGAGAGCGCAGCATGTCCTTTCCAGCAGAGTGTATTTGGCCTCGTAGCTGGTGAATTTCTTGCTCAGGTAGTAGATTGCTTGTTCCTTCTTTCCGGTTATGTCGTGTTGCCCGAGGACGCAACCGAAAGAGTTCTCCAAGACTGTCAGATACAAGAAAAGTGGCCTCCCTGGTTCTGGAGGGACCAAGACTGGGGGATTCGAAAGGTATTCTTTGACTTTATCAAAGGCTTCTTGACACTCAGTTGTCCATTTAATCGCCGCATCTTTCCTTAACAGCTTGAATATGGGCTCACACGTGCTTGTCAGCTGGGCAATAAACCGACTGATGTAGTTCAACCTGCCCAACAGACTCATCACGTCTTTCTTTGTTCTCGGGGGAGGCAGATCTCTGATGGATTTTATCTTAGTTGGATCTAGCTCGATACCTCTCCTGCTTACGATGAAACCAAAAAGTTTGCCCGATGGAACTCCGAAAGCGCATTTGGCTGGATTTAGCTTCAAGTCATACTTCCTTAGCCTCTCGAAGAATTTCCTCAAGTCTTGGATGTGATTATCCTGCATCCTGGACTTGACTATCACATCGTCCACGTACACCTCTATTTCCTGGTGCATCATGTCATGGAAAATGGCGGTCATGGCCCTCATGTAAGTAGCCCCAGCATTCTTTAGACCAAATGGCATGACCCGATAACAGTAGGTGCCCCAAGGCGTGGTGAAGGCAGTTTTCTCGGCGTCCTCTTCATCCATCAGTACCTGATGATACCCAGCATAACAATCTACAAAAGACTGTATCTCGTGTTTGGCACAATTATCAACGAGGATGTGGATGTTGGGCAGCGGGAAATTATCTTTGGGACTTGCTCTGTTCAGATCTCGGTAATCTACACATACCCGAGTTTTCCCGTCCTTTTTCGGTACTGGAACCACATTCGCCAACCATGTTGTATATTGGACTACCCGGATCACTCCTGTTTTCAGTTGCTTGGTGATCTCCTCTTTAATTTTGTCACTGACCTCGGTTTTGAACTTTCGTTGCTTTTGTTGAACCGGAGGACAATCAGGATGAATCGGCAATTTGTGAACCACTAGATCGACACCTAGTCCCGGCATGTCATCATATGACCAAGCAAACACGTCTTTGAATTCGAAAAGAAGTTGAATTATCGCCTCTCTCGTTTTCTTGTCCGTGTGAATGCTTATCTTGGTCTCCCGGATTTCTTCCGGGGTTCCTAAATTTACCGGTTCAGTGTCATTTAGATTCGGCTTAGGTTTATTCTCAAAATATTCCAACTCTCGGTTTATCTCCCTAAAAGCCTCTTCCGCATCATATTCTGGTTCTGGGTTCATTAATTCGCAGTTAAATAGCTCATTGTGATCTGGGCGTGAAGTCCGCAAGCATGTCATATTTAAAGCCGCATTATTAGGACTGAAAAGGAAGATGAAAGGAAAACTAATAAAAATCAGAACAAAGAAAGAATAGGAAAGCAATGATGATTTTTTTTGTATATTTTCTTTGGAAAATTGGAAGACAACAACGTTTACAACTAGGAACAACAATTGAAAAGAAGAAAACGTTCAAGTCATGTCCCGGAGATAACTTGTGATACAGGAAAGGTGGCAGGACAGGTCTACCCGGACTTCCGTCTAGTTGGGAATGGCGTGATCTCCCAGTTTTGGAGTTTGGCGTTTGGCCCCATGTACATCATCTCAGCAGTGCTCGTGCCTTCGCCTGGTTGAACCATGTGGACCTCGTAGAGCATTTCCCTCATTGCCCCACATATTTCCTCGATTTCCTCAGCTGTGAAGACCTCATCATCTTCTTCTTCAGCGTACCTTGGCCTGACGAAAGTCGCATGTAAATCCGGCAGTGGTTGAGGCAACTTCCAGCCCTCATTTCTCCTTTTCTTTGCCCATTTTTCGTCTGCTGGAGTAGGTTTGAAACCTAGTCCAAAAGGTTTCTTGATGACTGGTAAAGTAATGGGTTCTGTCATTCCCTGAAGGGTTCGTCCAAGCCCCTTCCCCGGCCTAAATCCGTGTCGGATCATCTCTTTGGCCACCATAACCGAAGCGTTAGACAAGAAAGGCTGGGGGCAAGGTACTCCCTCTTCGTGCTGCTCTGCCAGTACCACTTCGAAAGCTTGATAGACCGTATGTTCGCTCCCTTCTCTCGGTTCAAGATACGGGATGGATGGGTCCCGATAAATGGCGTGTTCGTCTTCCCCATGGACCATGATCTCCTGGTCTTCGTACTCGAACTTCACCATCTGGTGAAGAGTGGAAGGCACGGCTCCTGCCGCATGGATCCAAGGCCTGCCAAGGAGGAAATTGTAGGATGTGTCCATGTCGATCACTTGGAAAGTGACTCGAAATTCGACTGGTCCTATGACCAGCAGCAGGTCTATTTCTCCCATGGTGTCTCTCTTGATGCCGTCGAAAGCTCTTACGCAGACGTTGTTGGGTCGGATTCTTCCGGTCTCAATTTCCATTCTTTGCAGCGTGGAGAGCGGGCAAATGTCAACGCCTGAACCTCCATCCAACATTACCCGCTTGACATAGTAGTCCTCGCATTTGACTGTTAAATGCAAAGCCTTGTTGTGTGCTGCTCCTTCCGGGGGTAGATCTTTCTTGCTGAAGGAGATTTGGTTGACGGCGAAGAATCTTTCTGTCATCCGCTCTAATTGTTCAACCGAGGTTTCAACCGGCACATATGCCTCATTCAGGGTCTTTAGTAAGATCTTTTGATGCTCGGCCGACCTTGTCAATAATGATAGCATGGACACCTGCTCAGGGTGCTTGCGCAGCTGATCTATCACTTCGTAATCCGGCATCTTCATTTGTTGGAAGAACACTTCCGCCTCTTCAACACTCACAGGCTTCTTCGGAGGAAAGCGCCTTTGTGTGGCGTTGTTCAGTTCTTGGGTATTTGAGTACCCTCTAATGAAAGTATTTTCCGGAAGTTCTCCCACGACCTCTTTTCCTTTGTACATCACCAAGGTCTTTTGATAATTCCACGGCACTGTGGTCGGGTTGGTCATTGGCTTTTGTGGCACGCGTCCGATAACCACTGGCTCATTCAGCCGAGGTGGTTGAATCGTCCCCCGGACCACATAGGCCCCTTTTGGCACATACATAGGTTTTGTCTTTTTGATCCCGGATCTCTGCGTCTTCTCAGCTTGACCTCGCGGTACGTAAAGAACTCCGCCCTTTGCTGGTACCACTTTCTTTTCCACCTTCTTTTCAGACTTGCTCTCTGCGACCTTGGCCTCCTCCCCTTTTTCTGATTTTTGGTCTATTTCAGGCCTCTTCCCCGTGTCGACAATGGCAATTATGGCTTTCAAAGCAGGGTCGAACTCTTTGTCTTCACAAATCATGCCGATCAACGGCCCATTATTGTGAGCGGGCAATGGATTGTTTGTTACATTCGGGATCTCCTCGTCCCTTAGCACTATTTTCCCCTGCTCTATCAAATTTTCGACCACTCTTTTCAATGACCAGCAGTCGTTTGTATCATGTCCCTCGGCCCCTGAATGATAGGCGCATCTGACTCCGGCTTTGTAAGAAGGAGATGTCGGGTTTTGCCTTGTTTGAGGGATGGGTTGCAAGAAACCCAACTGGACCAACTTTGGGAACAAAGTTGAGTATGGCTCACCGATGGGCGTGAAAGTCCGCCGTCGAGGTGGCTCTTGGGGGCGGTAGTTATTCTGCGGGGGTTGTGGGTTATAGTGGTTGCGGTAGTGAGGCTGATTTCTGGGAGGTGGAGCTGGGCCTCGGTTGGCTTGTTGTGGTGGATGGTTATAAGGTTGGGCATTCATGACCATATAAGGTTGATGAGCATATGCCGAATTTGAATGGGGGTAATAGTGTTGTGGGGCTCTTCCCGGAAAATGGGGCCTGGGATGATGATACTCCCTTGCTTCAGAGGCTGCCATAGTCGTTTCTTCTTTCTTCTTCCCCCTTGTTGTTCCTCCAGACCCACTTTGGACGGCCTGGGAGGTTGCCCTTATGGCTGCTTGACTCAAAATCCTTCCCGTTTTCAAACCGTTCTCCACCATCTCTCCAATCTTGATCGCTTCCGCGAATGGCTTACCCATGGCCGACATCATGTTCTGGAAATAGTCAGACTCTTGAGCCTGGAGAAAGGTAGTGACCATTTCCACTTCATCCATGGGAGGCTTCACTCTCGATGCCTGTTCACGCCACTTAATAGCATACTCTCTAAAGCTTTCCGAAGGCTTCTTCTTCAAATTTGAAAGAGAGTTTCGGTCTGGCGCAATGTCGATGTTATACTGGAATTGTTTTACAAAATCTCTGGCGAGATCATCCCATATATGCCATCGGGACATTTCCTGATCCATATACCATTCCGAAGCTATCCCTACTAAACTTTCCCCAAAGTATGCCATTAGCAGTTCTTCTTTTCCGCGGCTCCCCGCAATTGGTTGCAGTATTTCTTAAGATGTGCAATGGGGTCACCGTGCCCATCGTACTTCTCAAACTTGGGGGTCTTGAAACCCGTTGGCAGGTGTATGTGAGGAAACATGCATAGGTCGGCGTAAGAGACGCTCTTTTGCCCGCTCAATCCTTGCATATTCTTCAGACTTTGCTCAAGGCTTCTCATCCTTTTGGCCATCTCATTTTGTTCTACAACTCTGGGGTTCTGATCCTGCCCTGGTACGAGCTCGCATTGAGGTGGTAGAGGATTAGTACTGGTAGCGAACCTATTTGGTTCCATTGAGAACGACGGTGCTTGGAATGTAAAAGAGGATGAGTCAAGGCTTGGCTTGTACGTGGCAGGCTGTGCCGTAGCTGGGCAAGGCGATGCAGTAAAGATGTTCATGCTTGCATCATTGGCCGACATTCGGGGATGAGGCTCAGAAGGTGATCCTGCAGAGAAGGCGGAGGTGGCTGGGTACCCAAATGGGGTAGCAGGGTAATTTATGGGAACATTAGAAGTCCCACTTGACCTGGAGAATAGTTCAGGGAATCCGGGGACGACACTTGGCGGCTCTTTCCCATTGTTCCAGTCATCCAGCATTTCCAACATGCGGAGCCGTAGGATCCTATTTTCCTCCGCAGTTGCGGATTCAGGTGTGAGGACGGCTGAGATTGAGCTCTCCTCAGAGACGGGGACTGTTTGCAATGGAATTTCCGAAGACATTTCCACACTTCCTTTTGACCTGGTGAAGTAAGTGTGAGTACTGCTTCTGGTCCTAACAATAGGTAGTTGAACACCTCTCCTTGATCTCGTGAAGTATGAGTGCGAGGCCAGACTTTCACCAAACCAACCGTCTTTTCAAAAACCCTGGAAAAAATGCTCAATGACAAACGCACGGTTAATTTTGCAGCAAATAATAGATAGTTAATCTCACGTTGGGCATGATGCACCTATGCAGTTAAGTGGATTACTATATGTTTGCTACGAGAGCATGCGTCATTCCGGCATTTTCTCTTATTAGTCTTTCCCCCTCTTTTTTTCTTTTCTTTTCTTTTCTTTTTCTCTTTTGTTTTCCTTTTATTTTATTTATTATATATATATATATTTTTTTATTATTTTTGTAGTAAAAGAAATGCGGCCGGATCCGATGAGGATTGCCTACGTATCACGATGCCTACGTGAATCAGATCATTACGTAGTTCGAACAACACAAATGAGCGTGAAAGAAGCAAACTCTTTATTATTGAAGCAGTCTATTACAAACTACATTCTGCAAAAATCAAACTTTGAAAAATAAACCTAAACTCAAAAATAAACTAAAAATCACCATGATGGAAAAACAAACAGAAGACGCTAAGATACAGCTTGACTTATGAGTGCATTATAGTTTTGAAAATTGGTGTCCGCGGGGCGTCGTTCGGCCTTGCCGCGGTCCTAGGCGTGAGATCCCTCTCAAGTTGCTCCAGCTCGTGCATAGTCTGCTTGACATAACCCATTACTGCTGAGAGGACGGTAGCGCTGGACATGTTCTCACATCGTAGACATCGTCTGGTGACGGCATGGGCAATGGCCTTGATCCTATCTCTGGTTTGCTTCTTCTCTAGGAGTAGGTGCTTTATCTGATCACCGCACGTCTTGAATACCTGTGAGTCCTGTATGTGCTGATCCCTCAGCTGCTGCACTTCTTCCTTCATTTGGGCCAACAAGTCGTAACAGTATCTACTCTCCATTTGGAAATCCCTGGCCTGCTTAACTGCTTTAAACTCAAGTGTAGCCATCTCCCTCTTTATTTTGGAAACGGCCTTCTCGTGGTCACGTTTCGATTGGTTCAAACATCGGCGATGCTTATCTACTCTTGTTTCCCACCGTGCCTTGAACTCTGTCATGACCTTTTCGGATTCTTCTAACCTGTCTCGCCATTCCGTGATCTCTCTTTTCAGACCCTTTATCAACCGCTGGTCTGATTGACTTCTGGGTCGCTCATCAAGAGACAATCTCAATTTTTGGACTTGGGCCTTAAGTTCTTCATTCTCTTGGATCAACCTATTCTTTTCGCTTCGATCCGCTGCGATTTGTACGCTGTTATCGAATTTCAAACTATCTATTTGTAGCTTCAAATCGCCAATCTCTGCTCGATAACCCTTCTCTTTTGCTAACCAGTTCCATTGCCCTTGGGATGATTCTACGAAATCTTTGAGATGCGGCCTCTTAGCCGGTCTTTCGTAAGACAGGCTACCTCTAAACCAAGCGTGATATCCTGGGGCGACTTCCCCTTTTGCCGTATCGATCACACAAGTGTTTGCTGTCAGATGTTGGCATTCACTCCAGATTTGGCGAACTTCTTCTTCAGGGAAATGACCGTTCGGACTGATTTCAATCACTTGGGTACTCAAATCTTCATCTTTTGGTACCACTTGGTACCTCCCAAGTTGCCTTCAAAACCCGATACGGTGCATAGGGTTGGATACTTTTCAGTCCCATCAACAGAAAGTGAGGCCGGGTTGCCGGCATGTATATGATTTCCTCGATAGGTGACCATCCGAGCGTCCATTGGATTTGGCTGGCGGTGAGAGTTCGGAGAAATGAGGTCCATGATGTGACTCCCTCAGGTAAATTGAGCCCTTTGATTCTTGTGTAGAATTCTCCAATACAAGTTTTCTCTGGCGAACTATAACCCAAAAGTGAGGAGCGATGACATAAATGATCGGTCATCCACACTTGCAACAGTAGGTTACACCCTTCGAAAAAGTCACCCCTGGCTCGACAAACAGTGAGAGCCCGGAGAATGTCAGCCATAATCATAGGCGCCAGAGTACTTTTATCTTGGGTAAGCAAAGTACTGACAACCCCAGTTATTCTTAGATCGATGTGGCCGTCCTTCCTTGGGAACACTATAAGACCTAAGAAGGCCGTCATGAAAGCCAACTGCCTGTGTTCGTCCCATTTTTGTCGGTTGCCTTTACTACATAGTTTGAAATCCGGCTTATTGAACCCGCCCTCATGACCGTATCTAGCATACATGAGATGGAGACTGCAGAAACCTTTGGCAAGATCTGGATGGTGAAATGTTCGGGGTATTTTCAGAAAATCCAAAAATCGGTGTACCGTGACGGCTCTAGGTGCAATCAAGTACTTGAACCTTAACGGAGCTTCATCACCCCCAATGTATCCCGCTATTTCCTCCAGCGTCGGGGTGAGTTCGAAGTCTGAAAAATGGAATACATTGTGCGCCGAGTCCCAGTAAGTGACCAATGATCTGATAATATCACCCCGAGGCTGAATGTCTAGTAAATCCGGGAGATTTTTCAGATATTTCCTCACTTTGCCTTGCCCTTCTTTGCCTAAGTCGTTCCACCATAATCGCAACTCAAAAGGGATCTTGGTCATTATTGAAAACGATTCATTTTGTGTGCTCATCCTGCACATTTATTTAAGGCGATAAACTTTATTAGACTCAAAAATTAAAATTATCTAGATTTTTTGAAAATGGGAGGTTGGACCCGCCGAGGGTTGCCTACGTATCTCACCCCGTGCGAGAATCAAACCGGCGTAGTTCGGTCATAGAGAAAATTAAATAAACCTAGTAATCAAGAATAAGCATTTTTATTGTTTTTTGGAGAAAGATAAATACTAAAAAAAAATATTTTTTTTTTGTTTTTTTTTTTGCAATATTTGGACTATTAGTCCGAATTTATAAAAGGGTATTACAAAAGAAACAACACATTTTTGAATTATGAGTTTTCCATTTTTTTATTTTTTTTTTTGAAATAAATACCCTCTTTTTCTTAAAAGAAAAGAAACAATTTTTATATGTTTTTTTTTAATCAGACTAAAAGGCAACTTTTGGTTTTATTTTTTCTTTTTTTTTTAGAAAAATTCCGACGAGGTTTCGACACTACTTGGACATTGGTTTTATTTTTCCAAAATAAGTAATTATCTCCCTACGCTGCTATTCTTTTTTTTAGAAACCGATCAACATGCGGAACCGAAGCAAATAAATGCGCAAAACAAATAAGATGCAGCAGGGTGGCCTTTTCATTTCTGGTTGCTTGTCCTAGACGGACCCAACCCCTGTGTTGAGCCCCCTAAGTCAAATGCAACATGATGCAAATAAGCGTTCCTACTAGGGATCCGGCATGAAGTCGAGTTATACTAGGTTTAAACCTTGGTATTTGTTCTAGACTGTGTACCCGAGCGGACAACTCGAGTCGAGGAGGGGCAACTTACCGGGAACCAAAAGGCCGTCCGGCTTCGTAACTTATCCGTCCTCTTTCTTATTTCGGGTATTGACACTAACAGAATAGGGAGTCTCGACCAGCGAGCTTCTCCCCGGAGGTGAAGAGAGAAGGGTTTCGGCACAGTTTATATACAGTTCAGATAATATCAAAGCGGTAAAAGACAACATTTAGCACGTTATGCAAAAATATGTAATAAAGATCAGATAATAAAGCCGAATATAACAATTATTCTAAGCTCGAACTCTTGAACCCTGAACCAGTGGTTCTGGGAATTTTCCCCAGCGGAGTCGCCAGAGCTGTCACACCTCCTTTTTGCGCGCCCTCCCCGAAGGGTTAAATGCGCGGGTGGAGTTTTTCCAATTTAAGTGACAATATTCGAAATGGGATTATTTATTTAATTCAGAGTCGCCACTTGGGAAAGGTTTGGCTTTTGGTGTCCCAAGTCACCGGTTTATCTTGAATCCCAAATCGAGGAAATTTTCGACTTTTCCAAATGAAGTCTGCGAACCAGAAATTCTAAGTAAGGAATTTTGTTGACCCGAGGGAAGGTGTTAGGCACCCTCGAATCCCGTGGTTCTAGCACGGTCGCTTAAATTGTTATAATGGCTAAATATCTGATTTAAATACATGTTGTGACTTATGTGCTTTTATTAAGTTTAAACCGCTTTTATTATTATCATTTATTTTATAGAATTGCAACGTCGTGAAAATGCGTCTCGAACCACGTCACAATCAATGCGCCCGTAGTTGTTAACACATTTTGACTCCGTTGAGACTTGGATTTGGGTCACATCAATGTGCACCCGATCTTAAGAATATAATTTACTTAAAGAATCTAACGCGTTATTGTCTTCGGGGAGGGCAGTGGAATTCACTAAACAGCCCGTCCCAAATTCTAAGTATTTATTATGACCAATTATTGAGGGCCCCGCAATTTGCCTTTTGATTCGGCGAGGCTCGTCTCATTATTTTAGAAGGGTACCCTACAAGGACTACATTTTTACTACATTTATCTTTAAAGGGAAGGATGATGCCGAATTTTGCTGGTTTAGACAAATACGGACTGAATCCTTATTATGTTTGCCGAACCTAAACTTGTTTGATTACCTGATTGATTGTTCATGAGGTGAAAGCTACGGCATTCTTTGTCTTCAACAAGTGAATATGCTTATTAATTCGCTAAGTGAGATTGCAAACAAACTAACAACATATATTGAGTTATGTTTTAACGACCTCCAAGTTCTATTCTTAACACTCTAACCTATTTGAAATTGATAAAAGAAATCGGCTGTTTTATTAGGAAAAATTACTACTAATTGAACTCAAAAATGATTATTAGTTTTTCTCAACAATCATTACATCATTTCGAAATAAAAATCTGTACCGAAACCCAGTATCGAACCTGTATTGGAACGAATAAACTGACAAGAGAACTGGCATTCATAGCCATACTCTTAGTGTGACTGTATGGGAGTTTGTTTGGGGATACATTTATCCCGGACCCAGTATCGCAGTTTTGTCAATTCAGTGGTCTAGGCAAAATACATACAATGCTTACCATGACTCTATGTTATACAGTCATACTAAATCAAACAAGTGTTATACTGAACTGAATGTATACTAAATCAAAACATGCTATCTATGTCATACTGTCATTACTATTGAGCCATGCTATCTAACAGTTCATCTTAAACAGAATGTATGCTAATTTATACAGAATATTTGCAGTTCACAGTAAGAATACAGGCCCAAACAACATTCGAACTATCTTTTTACACCAATGCTATAACATAAACTGATGTTCATTTCTTTATTTCTGCTTCAACTTCAAACTTTCAACAATACAAGGTTCAAAGGTTGTGTACCTGGGAATATTTGCAATTGAAGAAAAAGGGCAATCAGTAGAGTAACAATGAACAAATGCAGCAGCAGTAACAGCACCAACAACAACAGGGCAGAATAGCAGCAGGCAAAACAATACAGCAAGAAACAGGCTCGAGTGCAGAGATGCAAATATGGCCAATAGAAAGTAATAGCCAAATAGCAGCAACACCCAGTGGAATAGAAACAGAAATCCAAACAGACCAAACTAGTAGTAAACCAATGAAAAACACTCGACTAATAGACACAACTGGAATTTCAAAGAATCAGAATGGGTTTCAACAAGTTGAGCAACTGAAAACCAATAATAATAGGAGGAAAAAGTTTCTGATTGTTTGTTCTATAGTTTCTATCCCTTCACCTCTCTCTATCTGTGTTTGTGTTTTTTCCTTTTCAGCTCCTAAGGTTTTTTTTTTCTTTCCTTTTTTTTTCTAATTCTGTATGTCCATGCCTTTATAAACCTCCAAAACTATCTCTTTCAACAGCCTGTTTTCAGAATATCCCAGTACCCCTCCCATGTGCCTTCCATTTTTAATTCCAAACTTTAGCTAATTAAGTATTAAACCCCATCAACATTCTCTGGCAGACTTCACTTTTAAAAGGTTTAAATACTCCTTTAAACTAAAGCCAAGTATGGGCAGTGGAATGTATCTGACAGCATATGCTGTCAAATTGTTTAAAACTTAACAAAGGCCTTTATGCAGGCCACAGGCTGTGCACAAAGCACATGAGGTGCACTAATGCACATGCTGTGCACGAGTGCACATGCCTTCCAATTCAGAATTTAAACCAAACAAATCTTTTTACATTACTGTTTAATCCAAACAACTATAAGTAAACAAAAACTGGTTCTTAATTGACTCAACAAATGCTTAGCAGAAGTAAATCGATTTGTTATTGTTCGGACAGTTGAAATTAATTGACGACACATGTCGACTCGACTATATTAGCATTAACATACACAATCGTAACCAAAAATCCGACATTTAACAGTATCGACCCCTAATTCGAATTATACTGACTGAGCAAAGTGGTACTCGAGAAACCAATTGCTCAGTCAACATTTGAAGCTCAATTATTGTACAACAAATACATATGTCTTATCAGAACAGGAGGGGGGATTTTAGACAAACAAACAGAAGTTCAGGCAAAACGGTTAAAACACAGTTGATAGAAGTCAAGGACAGAAAACGAACAGACCCTTACAACAATCAAACGAACCAAAACAAATAAAGAAAAGAAAGAACTCACCTTAAGCCTTGAAAATCAAGACCTTGACTCGGACTTGGCCAGGCCTTTCTTAAGGCTGAACGGACTTTAAACGAAGTGTTTCTCAGATGAGAAACACTTTGATTAAAGTCCATTAGACCTTAATCTCTTTGGTTGAACCAAATGACGGAGGAACACAAAATTTCCAAAACTTAGATTTGGGATTCAGGCTCCCCTGGTCAGATTCGGACCAAACCAAGTATGGTTTGGTCACGAGGAGGGTCTGGGAGTGTCTGGTATGAAACTGGGGTTGGTTGGGTTAGATCGAGTTTTGACTCGAATCTTCAAATGAAGATTCGAGGACCTGGGGGTGATTCGAACCAAACGGTTAACAGGTCTATGTTCAGGGTGGTGAGGGGGTTCTATGGTGTTCAAGTGGAGGTCACCGGCGTTCAGGCCGCCGGGTTTCTGGTGAAGGTGTGCAGGGGCGGCTAGGGTTTGAAGGGGATGGGTTCGGTGAAGACGAAGGCAGGGGTGTTAGCTAGGGGGGGCAGGGTATGGTGAAGGGCTTATATAGTTAGTGGGTGGGTGAACCTCGACCGTTAGATCAATCTAGATCTACGGTCTGGATCTGAAGGCTTAAATGGAACGGTGTCGTTTTGAGGGTTTGGGTTCGGTCCGGGTGGAGACGGGTCGGGTTTGTTAGTGGGTACGGGGTGTGAGATCTTGGCCGTTGGATCAGTTTGGTTTGAATGGTTGAGATGGATCGGCCTTGAAACGACGTAGTTTTGGTGTTAAACTACGTCGTTTTGTGTCCTGGGGGTGGGCTGTTCGGACTGGGGGTTTGGGCTGTTCAATTGGGCTCCAGATTTTGAAATGGGCACGGCCCAAATTCATTTTATAACAAATTTTGTCTTCTTTTTCTTTATTTCTAATTTCCTAAATACACAAACTAATTAAATAAAACCAAGCACCACTAATTAACACTTAACATATTTATTTCACGCGGATAAAATGTTAAAAGTAGGCAAAATTAAACACGGCAACAAATCAGGACAAAAGAAAAAATGCGTATTTTTGTAATTTTCCATCTAACAAACGGGTCATGGTTTAAATTACGCATGACACATACATTTTTAATTCTTTTGGAGCGATTGTCGCGTAAAACAAAAATCACGTGCTCACAGGTATAACGCTTCTTCACTTCGTAAATGATTAGTTAGATAATTAATAAGAATCCGGTTTAGGCCAAAGCATATACTTCAATTAGCATACACTTTCTTTGCTTCTATTTCTGGAAATAAACATAATAGAAATGTAGTCACTTTAGGATATCCTCTTCTAAAATAATGAGACGAGTCTCGTTAAATAAAAAATGCAAATTGCGGGGCCCTCAATGATTAACCATAATAAATATCTAGAATTTAGGATAGGCTGTTTAGCGAATTTCATGGCCTTCTCCAAAAAATAATAATGCGTTAAACTCTTTAGGCGCGGCTCGATTAAATTATATTCTTAAACTTGGGTGCGCATTGATGTGACCCGAATCCAAATCTCAACGGAGTCGAAGTGTGTTTAACAATTACGGGTGCATTGATTGTGACGTAGTTCGAAATACATTTTCACGACGTTGCAATTCTATAAAAATAAATGATAATAATAAAAGCGGTCTTAACTTAATAAAAGCACATAAGTCACAACATGTATTAAAATCAGATATTTAGCCATTATAACAATTTAAGCGACCGTGCTAGAACCACGGGATTCGAGGGTGCCTAACACCTTCCCTCGGGTCAACAGAATTCCTTACTTAGAATTTCTGGTTCGCAGACTTCATTTGGAAAAGTCGAAAATTTCCTCGATTTGGGATCCAAGATAAACCGGTGACTTGGGACACCAAAAGCCAAACCTTTCCCAAGTGGCGACTCTGAATTAAATAATCTCATTTCGAATATTGTCACTTAAATTGAAAAAACTCCCCTCGCGCATTTAACCCTTCTAGGCCGGGCGCGCAAAAAGGAGGTGTGACAAAGATTCCTTTCTTGGTGAAAAATTTTCTGAACCCTTCTGAAAATTTTTTAACGCTTGATTAGACGCACGTCTTACCGTATTTGATACCCCAAACACGTGTTACTCCCCGATTTAGCAATATTTTTGCCGGTTCTCGAGGTAATCATGGACACAATTTTAGATGCCTATTCTTTTACTCATACACCTCATTCTTCTTCTTTTACACTTCACAATTCTACAAACTCTCTCAACTTCTTTGCATTCAACTCTTTCCTGCTTTCACTCTTCTTCAATCCTCTTCTTCAAACAACTCCTATCACCTTCTGCTGATCATGGATTCTTCTTCCAATAACTCAGGTTTTCTCTTTGGTAGGGGTCGGCAGGAAAACAAAGACAAAGAAATCACCACTGATGCTGACCACTTACAGTGAGCACCATCATTCCCAAAAGACTCATCACAACCTAGGACTTCGAAGAGAAGTTTTCTTCTTCGAGTTCTTGCACTTGGGCTGTTGGCATATACCCTTCTTCCATCCG
Organism: Nicotiana sylvestris; assembly: GCF_000393655.2. Classification (NCBI taxonomy): domain Eukaryota; kingdom Viridiplantae; phylum Streptophyta; class Magnoliopsida; order Solanales; family Solanaceae; genus Nicotiana; species Nicotiana sylvestris. The sequence continues at coordinate 53,245,856 of NC_091065.1, forward strand.
CTCTTCCAGTATTCCTGCGTGAAATTGTGATTGCTATGATCTAAACATCATTGCTCCTGAACTAGTGGAGCGAGTAATCTTCTCTAAGAAGGGCTTCACGTACGTTTATACGTACCCATTTGCTCTAGGTACATTTTCTTTGAGCGGGGGAATTGACCCCGTGGTTTTAAAGTTGTGCCACAAATACTAGGTTTTCTTGGCATATGTGGGCCTTTCTATATGGCGAACGGTGGCCTATCTACAGCGGTTGTGCCATGATATGAAGGAGAAAGGCTTGGACCAGTGGGTTCAGAAGATTCTGGACATTACCACGCTTGAGACCCGCTGGTGGAAAGAACTGGACCCCAAATACGGGTGGAAGGCAAAAAATCATGGTAAGTTGACTCGTAAAACTTATTCTGTCCTCATATCATCTTTATGTATAAGAAAATCAGTTAACCTCTTTTTTTGTTAAATTCAGGTCTTCCGCAGGGCTCTGTTAGCATCCCTGAGGAGGATGTTTTGGCTGATCTCATAGAGGATGCGAGGTTGTTGAAGGAGGCTCTTACCCGAACTGGTGCCTTCGGGCATACTCCCGATACAAGTGCTTCCTCTCGGAGTCCCCGGCCAGAGATCATGCAACCAAAAAGGCGGCGCTCTTCCTCGGCCAAGGGCAAGAATAAAAGGGTGAAGAAAGTCGCGCCGAGCTAGCCATAGTCACTATGGTAATTAATGATGATAGGGAATCTAGTTATGAAGGGGCTTCCCTACAAAGGAGACAATGCCCTTCATCAACTCAATAGATTGCTCAATCTAAAGAGCTTATAACCCCAATTGGGGACGATGATCAAGATCTCAAGGGAGAGTTTGACTAGGTGGAGAATGCCAATTCTCACTTTCCAGTCCCAGTTGCTGCTCCTAGTACTATGAGGCTGAGTACCGAGCATCCTTCATCTTCGGTTGGTGAGCAACCAACAACCAGCACTGCCTTCGCTAGAGCTTCTTCTCAACCCATAATACCATTAGCTTCATCTCCTTCTAAGCCGGTCATACCTTCGTCAATAGAAACTGCTACATCACCCATACCGACTGCGGACACCCGATAGGAGGATGTCCCTCCTCCCTAGTCCCCAAACCATGGAAATTTGGAAAAACACAACTATTCCCCCTTCTGCAAATCCCCAAAGGAGGAGGAGTAGCTCCCTCTCGGTATTTACCGAGTGCTATCTGCTGTCCCGGATGGTAGAACTTTCCAATTACTTGAAGCCGATGGCTTCTGAGAAAGATAAGAAAAAAATACACTCTCTTTCGGGGGATTATATGATAAATAATGTCATACACAATGCAGCAACGGTATTGTACTTGTTCTTCTTACTATTTGTATCCTTTTGACTTGCTATGGTAGAGTTTCTAACTTGAGTTTTGCTTCACATGCCAACTTCTTTGCTTCTGAGGGCCTTCAAAAGTTGATCCTCGATAAGCAAAAGCTTAAGTACGAGCGGAAGCAACTGTTGGCCGAGAGGGACCAAATTGATGCTTGCCTCCCAGTGCTGGAAGCACAAGATGTTGAAGTTGGTGAGTTGAAGGCTCGGTTGCAGTAGAGTGAGCAATAAGTGATGGCTCTCATCCAAGAAGCCTCTTAGTTAAATGTACAGTTTCAAGAAGCCAGGGCCAAATGGTCTAAGGTCCAAAATGTTGTGTTTGATGCTGCCGAGCGTGAGACTGCCTCCACTGAGAGATTGAATAACTTGGAGGCAGCTTTGAATTCCAAAGTTGAAGAGGCTGCTACTGATGAGGAGATGCGTTCCCAGATGGAGGTAAGTATAAGAGGATCATGATACACAATAAGGTTCATATAGCCACTATCTGTGATCTCGATCTTAGCCTTAATGCTACTAAATCCGAGCGAGATGGCCTTTCAAGCGAGGTTGTTCGGCTTAAACCAGAACTCCAGTTCTGAGCGGATTCCCTCATTATTGGAAAAACACATTCTATTTATAGCATGTGGAGAAACACCTTGGAAGAGGCCAAAACGGGCATCATTGATATTGATGCCGAAATCGTCAAGGTCCGAGAGCTAGAGTCAACCGCTCGAAGACGCCTCCTGGCTCAACTCGATGCAATTGACTCTTCTGGTTCTAATTTTGAGTTCTGGTAGATCGGGGAGGAACTTGAGGAGGATGAAGATGGCCAAGATCCCGAGCCAACGACAGATCCGCTGAGTTCTAGGGGCGATATAGCTTAGTTTTTTGCTTTCTTTTCCTTTGTTATTTTCTTTTGTATTTTTGTACTTGTGGTGCTTGGCACGTTTGATGAATAAAAGTGTTTTTTGTTTGAGCATTGCACAAAGTTTACTTTTTTGCGTCAAATTATGCAAGGTTTCAGGTGCAATTTATCCCAATAGCATTTGGGTTACAAGCATAAACTCTTCCGGAACCTACCCTTCACTATGAGGGTTTCATAAGAGAGGGCCCTCCTATGTTTATGGTGCTTTAGAAGAGGACATCTCTTGTTCATTCCGAAACTAGCATTTGAAGTACTTAACTAACTTTCAAATGATAAAATTAATTCATCATTTGGACAAGAAACACGATAAAAATAAAAGGATTTTATTTTTTTTCCTTCTATATTCAAAAGTACATAAGCATTCGTTTTGTTGTTTGAAAATAAATTGCCATTACATGTGTCTAATTTGTACAATTTAATTCTATGGGGCTGGCTACGCAGTCCCCGTTTCCCATGAGATATTTTTGTTCCCAAATTGTGTAGTTCCGCTTTTTGTGGCAATCAGGTTGTCATATTCTCATATCATCCCCCCTAGTGTTCGAATGCAAATAATGTGAATTAGAACAGTGGAAGTATTTCTCCTTTGAGGATCCCACTAATGAATGGTTGGTAATCTTTGGTCTGATAACAAGCTTCATTTCCCATTAGGAACTTTGTTACTGAGCCAAATATTATCTAACCACCCCTAGTGGTTTGTAGGGAAAACACTTGTAAATGGTTGAATGGTCTCTGCTCCGTTGGCAAGTATTGTTTCCCTTTAGGAATTTGCCATGGAGCCAAAGACTATTTAACTATCTCGTAGTGGCTTGTCGTTTGGAAGCCTTGTCATTTAAAGGTCTTATTTTTATTAATGGTGCTTCCTTCGTAGTATGTTTTCTGTTTCTGCCTTGTTAAAAATCTTGCTAGAAAAACCAAATTGGGAAAAAAACTGGATGAAGGGAAAAAGTGTGCAACACATACTTTCAATATAAGTGGTGTTCATCAACAATAATACCTTTTAAGGTGAGTGATGTTCCAATTGCTCGGCAATTTGACTGTGTCTTAGTTTTTTAGTTCATATGATCATTTCCCAGTGACAGCTGAAACTTGGTAGGGGCCTTCCCACACTAAACCCAGCTTCCATGCGTTGAGCTTTTGGATGTTTTGAGTCATTTTTCTTAAAACCAAGTCTCCCAATTTGAAATAGCGGAGATTGGCTCTTCGATTATAGTATCTTTCCATTCTTTGTTTCTAGGCCAACATCCTTTTATATACCAAGTCCCTGTATTCGTCAAGCAGTTCCAACTTGACTAGCAATGCATCGTTATTTGTTTCTTTATTCGCCCGGAGGTATCTCAAGGTCGGTTCTCCTACTTCCATCAGGATCAGAGCTTCTTCTCTATACATGAGAGAGAAAGGTGTTTCTCCCGTGCTTGACTTAGTCGATGTTTGGTATGCCCATAACACTCTCGATAACTCTTAAGGCCACTTGCCTTTGGCTGCTTCCAATCTCATTTTGAGGTTTTGAATAATCACCTTATTGTCACGACCCAAACCGAAGGGCCGCGACGGGCACCCGGTGCCTTACTCAAACAAGTACCAACGTAACATATCTTTCTTATCATACTATCAGGGGTAAATGAGCTAGAAAACCCGTCATGAGATAACAAGAATAAAACATAAGGGAATACTCAACATATGACGACCCAACATGATATACAAACTTATACATGTGACAAATGGGCCTATAAGGCCGACATGACCATTTATAAACTCAAAACATAGGCCGACAAGGCCATACAAGTATCCATACACCTAACTTATGTCTATAAGCCTCTAAGAGTACATAAAATCATAAAGGTCAGGACAGGGCCCTGCCATACCAATCAATACATATCCAAAGCATACTGACCAAATAGGCAACTCCGGAGCAAGTGGAGTGCACCAACACCTTCCGCTAAGCTGATAGCCTAATTGGAGGACTGTTAACCTATCAATCGGGACCTGCGGGTATGAAACACAACATTCCCAAACAAAAGGGACGTCAGTACGAATAAAGTACCGAGTATGTAAGGAAGGAAAACATAAACAAGAACATTAATTTAAAGAAAGATAGATGAGATACAACTTGTAACTTCTGAGTGCCTCTGGGGCTACTGACATGAAATGCATAATACATATATACATAAAATTTTAAAAACATACGCCTCTGTGGGAATCATCATCATCATATCGTACCTGGCCTCAAAGAGGACTCGGTTAAAATGTGCCCGACCATCATAAAGCTTAGTAGAATCGTACCCGGCCACGTAGAGCTCGGTAAACCCAACTGATCAGTGGTTGCACAATAGGTGCCATACCCGGCCGACTATAGCGCGGCTTGGTAGAGTAAAATAGATATATATATATATATATATATATATATATATATATATATATATATGCTAGACTCATGGAATCACATTCTAAACCTTCGGAGTGACATAAAGTTGTTACACCTTCAATTGACATTATGGACATCATACCATCAATATGAACTTCTATAGGATTCAAGGATCATACATACTTGCTTAGAATAACTTTACAAGGAAAGAACAACATGGGTAACCTTAGCTTCTAGGAGTAGATCTGTTATGAAATAGCGTATTCATTTCACTTTAGATCATGCCAAATGAAAGAAGGAAGTGCCTTAACATACCTTTGAAATCTTCTATCCAATCGTCAAGAAAGCTCAATATGATCTTCTTACGTCTACAATGAATAAACCGACTTCGTCGTCGTCATATAAGTATTGTAACTCTCATATTTGGAAACCAATAATCTACAAGAAAATGGACAACACCTCCCCTGTTTGTACTACATCCCATATGTTATCAAGTCACCAAACAGCTCAAACAACAACAATATAATTCACAATAAGCTCTCTGATTAGTTCAACAACCATTTTGAACGACAAGCTCGATTTACGATTAACAAAATATGGTTTGAATCCAACTCCTTTTCCATGAATCTGCCTACAACATGTATAACATCATACTTATTCTTACAGTATTATTTTCAACCCAAGACATCATAAGCATAATCTTTAAATATAGTCCAAATACCTAGAACCTTAACCTTTATCGTCAATATGTTATTTTTCATATTATCTTCTTCAATCCACTGAATTAGCACATAGGTAAGCTTAAAAATAGCATCCACAACATAATAAAACTATTTATAACAATTTCCAGCCACAAAAAACCACACATATAGCCTCAATACAGCCCATAAAAAGATAATGATTCCTTATGCCATGTCAATTACTATCTTGTAGATTTTCACTCAAACAATACATGATTGACATTAAGAACAACCTAGAACATGAGTTACTTACCTTATGCAGTAGATACAACTTGAAATCCCCTACTGGTGTAGCTCACAACAACCCTCAATCACACTACAACCCTATAGGAATTGTATTCTCTTCTTGAATCAACTTTTGTGTTCATCTTCGTGTGTAAACACTTGTATTTCGCCTTGAAACTCTAATATACATGAAGGAGGTACTGATTATTAGCTTAATCTTAAAGAAAAACACAAAATCTCAGGTTACTTACCTTTGTAGAATCCTCCAAAATAGCAACAAGATGAAGAACTACGATCTTGCAAGCACCACGGCATTTCTAGCGTTGGATTCATGTTTTTATCTTAGGTTTTCACCCGAGAATCATGGAGGAAGAGGGTTTAGGAACTGTTGTGGATTCAAAAAACTGAGTTAAAACGACATATAAATGACTTAAATACAAGCTGAAGTTTAAACCGACTTTGCGGGTCCCATGGGAGCTGCTTGCGCAGTCTCGCGAAAACTCGAATATCTGTCTAGTCTTATGTCGTATCGATGAACGATTTAATGACATAGAAGATAGACTCGTAGATATTCAATTTGATATGTAGATAATCCCTTGATTCTAAGTATATTGGGAGAAAAGTGCAGCTACATTTGACCTAAATTTTAGCACATTATGAATGCAACTTGTGATGACCTTTGCCAACTTTTGTTCTACAACTCGCTTGACTCAAAAACATTACATAGGACTATCATACAACTAAAATAACTAATAACATAACCTCATCATCATGTTAATCACCTCAGTCTCATCCCAAAAGTATATGTTATGACATTCCAAACTTATCGACTTTCGATGAAACTTACTTTCTTCAATTCGTTTAGCGTCTAAGCTTTCCAACCCTTTTGGTACTTGTTATTCATGATCTTAAAGATTTATAACCTCAAAGATAACATGATGAACTTACATTATGTACTTTCAAAAATGATCTCATTTCCGAGCTTACATCAATTGGCTTACGACGTACTCTCACATACGAAAACATGGGATGTAACATTATTCCCTCCTTTGGAACATTCATCCTTGCATGTTGGCTGATGCATTTATCAGTATCATAACCTGTAGCTCTTACAAATACTTTAATATTGTCCTTGACATCTAGGAAACTATTCTGTAAATAAATCCAAAGGCCAGGGTATTCCACCCTTTAGGCCTCTTTCTCATACCACGACCTATGGTCGGAATTCTTCCAACCTCGTAACAGTTGTTACCTTCTATCATGCATCATGTCCAATCGTGTACTTGTATATGTTCCTATGCGACTCTTTTCTCTTTTTTCCTCCAGCTTTTAGTCAATCTCTAGGCCTCATTCACTTGGTACTTTGTCGAACTTACGACTATTGCTATACCTTGCTTCATAGCCTTGGCTATCTATGCTTATGGTTTTACTACATCTAGGTAGATCATACTATATTCTAACTCTTACCTTGATTTATTATTACCGAGGTCTGCTACCCAACTCTAGGTTACTCTCTCACTGCTTATCCTATATTCATAAATCTAAGTCATTTAATGCTTCCTTATTACTGTTCATCTAAATAATGGCATCATAATCTCCTCTCATACTTTCGAACTTTTATCCATCTATTATTGATTCACCTTACTGTTGATCTATAAACCACCACTAATAACTTGAAACCTCTTACGCACTACATTGTTACTAGGGCTCATGCCTCATCGGGGAACATCTGAAGTGGCTTTCCTTATCCACCTAGGGACGATACCATACTTCAATAATCGTATTTCATAGCATTCCAATATGATTCATATTATTGGGGTATTCTAATCCTGTGTCATCCATGAAATCTCTTCTCTTTGAATCATTACTTAATTGAAGGCCTAAATATCATCCTTTTATAATTTACCACAATTACAGCCTTACATTACGACTATGACAGCATTCCATCTCTTCAAAATGATCCTAGTCTTAGACTCCTCCGTGTTAATTCAATCTATACTAAGCTTTTTATAACATACATAAACCATCAACTCTCTTGTTTGATTGGCTTAATACCGAGGTCTTACCTATTCTTGTCAGCTTCTAACTCACCTTTTCTTATCCTTACTCCCATATACGTAAAATCTTGTCACTCTGTCATACTTTAGCTTGCGACCTACACATATCTATTTGTACCACTCACATCTTTCATTTAACTTGCTAGCACCACAGATTTCCTTTTGTGCCTTCTCAGTTGTCTTTAAATGTAAGCAATTATTTTTCCAGGTCGTTCTGCCACTTGTTGCATGAATACTTGGCTTGTCTTATTGCCCACAAATACTATAATTTTCTGTACCTCATATGATCTCAAACATCACTTTTATTTTTTTATTCCATTCATTAGTCACTATAGGTGCCACTTTCTTATGAAGTGCATCCAATGTTGTAGTGAGACTATTGGTACCAGACCAATTCTTCTTCAAGTTAATATGCTTAGGTTAAAGCCCTCTTCCTTATTTCCTGAGCTAGTCTTTCGTGGTACTACTTAGGGGAGATCCTCTAACTCCTGTAAAACTACAAGCTTATTACATCGTATACCTGAAAAAAGTTTTGATGTTGTCACTCACCTATAATTATCCTTAGTTACTTACCTCCGCGCCCTTGTGCTCGTCGGGTTTCTTATGAACTAAAATTTTGACTGTCTTCCTAGTGGCACAGTCTTTTATTTTAGTAACACTTATACGGTACCTTTAACAACCCCAACTCATATCTGAATATTTCTCAAGGATTACGACGTCATATCTGCGAGACTGAATTCACTATGTTGGGGTTCATCGCGGTTATCTTGCACAATCTACTGATTTGTCTGTATCCTCTTGTCTAACCATAACAAGGCTCTTCCTCAATCAACTACTAACTACTTATTGGTCCATTCTCATATCTATATTCTACGTAATGTCTCTTGGGTTATGTCCTTTGTCTTAACTTACCTCTCGCATAGGCTCTTTATGTGACAAGTGTTCATTCACACTTATTTATCAATAACATCTTAGGCAGGAAACCTTACTGCCTCTCCCCGGCGTCGTGCTTGTATAATGTTCTAGAGTTGTATCATATTTGTAGGATCTGAATAAATGCAGCCTCACCCCTTTTGCTTTTTTTCCCACAATCTTCCTTTACTATTCCATAGTTATCTAAACCACATATCTCCGACTTAATACCATATCACACCATCTTTCCCCTTTAGGGGAGTACTAACATTTAATGCTATGAAGATTTACCAATAATATTTTACCTCTTCATCTTTGGCGTCTTTTCACATTTTCATGGACTCTTATTTGCCTTGGGGTAATCCTTATGTACCAGCGATAATTGAATTTCTTACGCACGAAGGTGACACCAGTGTAACTAGCACACTTAGTCCCTTAAGCTTAACTCTACTCACATGCTTGCTTTAGGGAAGCATCTTCCTGAATGACCTTTAAAAGTTATTCTTTTGTTGTCCATTCTATTATTGTCAGAACGCGGTCTCTAAAATTATCACGATGTCGACTATTATCAAATCCTTCGGTCCCTAATTCATGTTCAGTTTTATCTTGTTTACTACACCATACTAATTTCTATTACTACAGGGGGTCTAACTTAACCTTCTAGTAATCACGTTGGACTCACCAACTCATTTCTCGAAATGAGGATATGACTTTTGGCCTATACTCTTTTATTGTCTCAAGGCCTGTCACCTCTTGTCTTTTCCTTCACTTGACTATAGACTCTATCATCGTGTCATATTTTGATTTACTGTTATCACCCATTTATCACATCTTACTCATAATACTTTATTTACTCTCTTCTTATTCTCCAGCTAATATTTCTGTTTATCACCTTATTCTGAAAACTTCAACAAAATATTCTTTCGCTTTTAGCTCCCCTTGCTCCATCCACTGGCTCTTCGAGTCGCCTAACATTCTATCTTTACTAGGGACGAGAGCCATACAAAGGTAAATATTTATCTCTTCTAGGATTATGCCAATCATCTAAATTTTGTGGGCATTCTAGTATTTCATATCTAAATGTACTATCCTAGAGTGCACAATCGAGTTGTCTCACAGGGAGAACTATTACCACATTTGCAATATCCTTCGGAAATGTTAGCTAATGATAATAATCCATCTACCATTTTGGGTTACTCTAACCCCAATTGGATCTTGCTATCCCCTTCTTCTCTTAAACTATATCCGTCAACTCCCATAGGGCATAACTGAGATGGGCATGGCCAATTGTACAGATCTTTGTTATTGTTGAAATTAACTCATAATACTTATGTTTCTCTACCTGAATTGTAAAAACTAATAATCCTCACTAACTGGATACCTCGTATCCTTCTTCACCTTGCTTCTTTTGCTTGTTGAAACTTGTATCTACCTTCTGATTCTCTTATTACTTTTTACCATATGGGTGGATAGATATTCATGCTTTAGAACTCCTTATCAATAAGCTTACACGTCTTAGTACACAAATAATATACTGAAGACCTTACATTTACTCATTATAAGCGTGATGCAAAATCGAGTTCCTCTAACTCAGCTCTTCCAGAGCCACATTCAATCTCTTAGCAACTGGCTTTGCGGATGTAGGTATCGTTGTATTATGACTAAAGTCAAATTTAGGAGTTTGAATTCTTACAACTGAGCTCTACCACACGATCTAGAATAAGAAGAAAGAGTGACAGTCCTAAATGCCCTGTAGCCTCATGCTTATAAGTGTGGTGCACAACACACCCATAAACAAGACTCTACTAGACACGGCTTGAAGACTCCCTAGGACAGAACTGCTCTGACACCACTTTTGTCACGATCCAAACCGAAGGGCTGCGATGGGCACCCAGTGCCTTACTCAACCGAGTACCAGTGTAACATATATTTCTTATCATACTATCATGGGTAAATGAGCCAGAAAACCCGTCATGAGATAACAAGAATAAAACATAAGGGAATACTCAACATATGATGACCTAACATGATATACAAACTTATACATGTGACATACGAGCCTATAAGGCCGTCATGACCATTTGTAAACTCAAAACATAGGCCGACAAGGCCATACAAGTATCCATACACCTGACTTATATCTACAAGCCTCTAAGAGTATATAAAATCATAAAGGTCGGGACAGAGCCCCATCATTACCAATTAATACATATCCAAAGCATATTGACCAAATAGGTAACTTTGGAGCAAGTGGAGTGCACCAACTCCTTCTGTTGAGTTGATAGCCTACTTGGAGGACTGTCAACCTATCAATCGGGACCTGCAGGCAAGAAACACAGTGTCCCTAGGCAAAAAGGACGTCAGTACGAATAAAGTACCGAGTATGTAAGGCAGAAAAACATAAACAAGAACAGTAATGTAAAGAGAGATAGAGGATATACAACATGTAACATTTGAGTGCCTCTAGGGGCTACTAACATGAAATGCATAATACATATGTATATAAAATTCTAAAAACATACGCCTCAGTGGGCATCATCATCATCATATCGTACCCGGCCTCAAAGAGGACTCGGTAAAAATGTACCTGGCCAACATAAGGCTTGGTAGAATCGCACCCGGCCACGTGGAATTTGGTAAACCCAACTGATCAGTGGTTGCACAATAGGTGTCGTACCCGACTGACTATAGCGTGGCTCGGTAGAGTAAAATAGATATATATATATATATATATATATATATATATGTATGTATATATATATATATATATGTATGTATATATATATATATGTATATATAATGCATGCTAGACTCATGGAATCACGTTCTAAACCTTTCGGAGTGACATAAAGTCGTTGCACCTTCAATTAACATTATGGAAATAATACCATCAATATAAACTTCTGTAGGATTCAAGGATCATACTTACTTGCCTAGAATAACTTTACAAGGAAAGAACAACATGGGCAACTTAGTTGCTAGGAGTAGATACATTATAAAATAGCGTATTCATTTCACATTAGATCATGCCAAAAGAAAGAAGGAAGTGCCTTAACATACCTTTGAAATCATCTATCCAATCGTCAAGCAAGCTCAATATGATCTTCTTACGTCTACAATGAGTAAACCGACTTTGTCGTCGTCATATAAGCGTTGTAACTCTTATATTTGGAAACTAATATTCTACAAGAAAACGGACAACACCTCCCCTATTTGTACTACATCCCATATGTTACCAAAAGTCACCAAACAGCCCAAACAACAACAATATAATTCACAATAAGCTCTCCGATTTGTTCAACAACCATTTTAAGCGGCAAGCTCGATTTACGATTAACAAAATATGGTTCGAATCCAACTCCTTTTCCATGAATCTGCCTACAACATGTATAACATTATACTTATGCTTACCATATCATTTTCAACCCAACACATCATAAGCATAATCTTCAAATATAGTCCACACACATAGCACCTTAACCTTTATCATCAACATCTTATTTTTCATGTTATCTTCTTCAATCCACTGAATTAGCACATAGGTAAAATTAACAACAACAGCCATAACATAATAAAACTATTTATAACAATTTCTAGCCAAAACAAACCCTATATATAGCCTCAACACAACCCACAAAAAAGATAATGATTCTTTATGCCATGTCAATTACTATCTTGTAGATTTTCACTCAAACAACACATGATTGACCTTAAGCACAACCAAGAACATGATTTACTTACCTTAGGTAGTAGATACAACTTGAAATCCCCTGCTGGTGTAGCACACAACAACCCTCAATCACACCACAGCCCTATAGGAGTAATATTCTCTTCTTGAATCAACTTTTGTGTTCATGTTGGTGTGTAAACACTTGTATTTTGCCTTGAAAATCTAATATACACGAAGGAGGTACTGACTCTTAGTTTAATATTAAAGAGCAACACAAAATCTGAGGTTACTTACCTTTGAAGAATTCTCCAAAACATCCACAAGATGAAGAACTACGATCTAGCAATCACCACGGGATTTATAACGTTGGATTTAAGTTTTTATCTTAGGTTTTCACCCTAGAATCATGGAGGAACATTCCACAGGGAAATATTTGTTACCACGGCTATTGGGTAACATTGAAAATAAGGCCTACGCTTTCGAGCAACGACTACAGGGCTAAGGCCAACTTTTCGAGGAGCGGATAATGAGTTTTCACTCCCATTAAAATTTTGTTAATATAATAGATAGGATATTGCGTACATTTGTCCTCCCAGACTAGAAAGGCATAGATCGCTACCTCTGACACCGCTAAGTATATTAGCAATTGTTCACCTTCCTCCGATTTTGATAGTTACGGGGGGCTTGATAGATATCATTTTAGGTCATTTAGAGCATGTTGGCATTCTGTGGTCCACTCGAAATTGTTCTTCTTCTTCAGAAGGGAGAAGAAGTGATGGAATTTTTTTGAAGATAGGGAAATGAACCTGCTTAGAGCAGTCAGTCTTCCAGTTAGTCATTGGATTTCTTTCATGTTTGTCAACTGTTTTGAAATGTATTCGTTTGTTTTAATTTTTTCGGGATTGACTTCGATCCTGCTTAATGACACCAGGAAACCTAAACACTTACCGGAGCTGACTCCGAACGCACACTTTTCGGTGTTAAGCTTCATGTTGTGCTTCCTTAGGATGTCAAAGGTTTCTTGGAGGTGTTTCAAATGGTCACCTACGTTCAATGACTTAACCAACATATCATCTATATAAACTTCCATTATTTTCCCTATTTGCTTTTCGAACATTTTGTTCATGAACCTCTGATAAGTGGCTCCGACGTTCTTAATCCCGAAGGGAATCAAATTGTAGCAGTATGTTCTTAATTTTGTCGTACTCGGAATAGGTATCGAGGAAACTCATCAACTCGTGCCCGACCATTGCATCAATCATTTTACCTCCTAGATTGAACCGATATCGATCAATCGAGTTAGATCTTGTTTGAAAAACCTATTTCTGAGCTCGACAATCGGGCGCTTATTTGCCTTACCGGAGGGATTCTGAGGTCCATGATTAACTTGTATACGACCACTTCTAGCAGGATACATGTCATATCCGCATGCGAACATGCAAACAATCAATATTAGTTTTAAGAAATCCTATAAATCCTGGCCTGATCTCGGGGTTCAGTCTTGTCCCCAAGTGGAACTTCTTCTCTAGAAACTTTCCAAACAAAGCCACTTGTTCAAATTCTTCCGCCGTGGATTTCGTCGCATCTGTTTCTTCAAATACCTGGGAATACCTCAATACCTAGTAGGATTCCAACAACTCTTCCCCTTTGTCATCTTCATTTGATTTGGGAGCAGGCACCGGTTCCTATAATTTCTATGTCGCGTGCTCCTTCCCTTTACTGCTGGAAACCGATATCGCGTTCATCTCCCTTGTCGTCGGTTGATCTCCTCTTATTTGTTTGATTCCCTCGGGAGTTGGGAATTTCAAAAGTTGATGATATGTTGATAGCACAAACTTCATCTCGTGTAGCCTTTGTCTGCCAAGAATAATGTTGTAGCCCTTGTCACCATCTACTACTTCAAACAAGGTAGTTTTCATGACCCCTTCGGCATTTGTAGGCAGCAAGATCTCCCTCGGGTTGTCACACTAGCTAAGTTGAACCCGGCAAGGAGCTTTGTGGCCGGAATGATGCTTCCAATTATCTTGGCTTGCTCCATCACTCTCCATTGAAATATATTGGCTGGACTTTCTGGGTCCACCAAAACACGTTTAATTTTAAAATCTAAAACACTAAGAGAAATTAACAAGGCATCATTGTGCGGTAACAGAAGTCCATCGACGTCTTCTTCTATGAATGTGATGTCGTCCTCGGCGACTTCTCGGATTCTTTTGCTATGAGTCACCAACACCTTTGTCATTTTTGCTGCCGAGAATGTCACACCGTTGATCTTGTTTCCCCGAAAATCATATTGAAGGTTTGTCGGGTAGGGTCTTCACCTATCTTTGAGGGATCTGCATTATCCCAATTGCGGCCGTAATTATTTTTAGCCCGATCACTTAAGAACTCTCTAAGATGACTATTTTTCAACAACGTTGCCACCTCCTCGTGTAGATGTCGGCAGTCCCTAGTCCGGTGTCTGTTAGTCCCATGATACCCACACCATAGATTAGGATCCCTCTAGATGGTATCGGATCTCAATGGCCTCGGGAACTGTGCTTCCTTGATATTCCTCATCGCGGATACCAGCTCCACTATGCTGATATTGAAATTGTACTCGGACAACCTAGAATATGTAGAATCTTGGTAACTCGATATCTCTTCATGTTGCAATGACCTTCTATTCCGGCCACAATCAATTTTTCTATCGGGCGCGAACCTATTCCTAGATCGGAACCCCTTGCTGCATCCTTCAGTTTATCGCCGATCTACGTCAAAATCATCCTTTGACTTATCCCTGTTCTTTTCTTGATCCCGACCCTTAGTTGATGTAGGGAACCCAAGTTGATCATCTTCTATTCTTTTCTTTGATTCTTAACGGTTATAGACATCTGCCCATGTAGTTTCCTGGAACTCGAGCATGCTTTCTTTCAATTTTTGGGAAGCATCGGAGCTCCTCGGGTTCAACCCCTTAGTAAATGCCTCAGCTGCCCATTCATCTGGCACTACCAGTAACATAATCCTTTCTTTTTTAATCTTGGTCACAAATTCGCGTAGAAACTCGAACTCTCCTTACAAAATTCTAAATATCTTCTCCTTTCGGGACTGGACCTTCCTGGCCCCGCATGGGCCTTGATAAAAGAGACCATGAGCATTTTAAAGGAATCTATTGAGTACTTAGGTAAAAGTGAGTACCATGTCAAAGCCCCCTTTGTTGATACCCAATTTTTCGCTCATATTTTTCATATATATATATATATATATATATATATATATATATATATATATATATATATGTATATGTATATGTATACACTTTCTGAATAGTGCTTATACATCATCACTTGATTTACGAGCATACACAAGTATTTTTCATAATTTTTCATGATTTTTAAAGGGTTTAAATCAATTTATTTCTGCATTTTATTATATAAGTATCAAATAATTATCCTCCAAATTAGTTTCATGATGATTTAATCATCTAAATTTATCAATTATACGAACATAGTATTTAAATATTTTTCAATGCATTTTTAAGGCTAAATTGCACATCTTTGCAATAATAGCCCTTATTAATGTATAATTATATTATTTATACAGAAAATAATTTTGTATATTTTTAAAATGTTAAGTAACTATTTTAAATAATCTTAGTCCACAAATAATATTTTTATCATTTATTAATTGCCTTTATAATTATTTATTTATTAAATATTAGATATTTAAAAACTAGCCTAAATTCCTATCCAAATTCGGACCTAAAAGTACCCAATACACCAGCCCAATACCCTTGGCCCAACACCATTAGCTCAGTCCCTTACCCATTTAATTAACCCGACCCAACCCCGCTCAAATCCCAACCGTTGATAAAAAATGATCAACGGCTCACAAGCGTTCCCCCCATTTTCTTATATCACCCGTCTCCCAAACCCTAACCCCATTCCCCCAAACCTGCCACCTCTATACTCTCTTCCTCTGAAGAACCCTAGCCCACCGCCTCACCAAAATCATCTCCTAATCCCGTTTTTAATGGGATTTCTTCCCATATACTAACCATTTCGATATGTTTCTATTATTGGGTGATTCTCTATAGTATTACCTAGTACTTGCCTAAACATGGCACGTACTCTTATTCTGATTCTGTCCTATATGACTTTCGTCTCTTGAATTTGGAAGATATTGAGTCCACACATGCTTATTTGCACCGTGTGAGTCCGATTTGTTCGTATCTTGCTAATTCATACTTAACCCTAAGGTTAGGGTTTACATATCTTACTTTTTATTCGAACCAAAACTGGTTCAAGCTTTGATTTTGAGTATTATCTCACCATTATTCACCCTATTATGTGTAAATCTGCCTATTTTCTGCCGATTTTTTACTTATCCTAAATTAGGGTTTCAGATCCTTTTTTAATAGAACCAAATCTGGTTCGATTCTGTGATTTTTTTGAATAATATCCCTTTCTATGTTCATCTTATGCAATATGTGATTCTTTTGCCTTTATTTTCTGCCGATTTGTATATTTTACCCAAAAATTAGGGTTTTAAAATTGTCCTTCCTTACTGATTTAAATGCTTGTCTTTCTAGTGTTTGACTAATTATTACGATATTTATGTGTTTAATTCCTACACTATTTAAACCCCTTCTTGCTCCCCTTTGATTAAGCTGGAAAAAATCCTTAAGAACACAAAACTAAGGCTGTGTGCTTCCACTTGAATAATCTTGCTCTGTATTCTGATTCCTGGCCAGCTGAAAGCCAAGGCCAGAAATTTCCAAGTTCTTGCTCTTATTTGGTGATATTTACCATACTGTTGAATTCCTTCTTCTTTGCTTCAGCTTAACTGGTGAATTACCATGCCTTTTACCATTTCATTATGATTATCTGCCATCTCATTTATATGTTACTTCAATTAAACTATGCTATCCTAAATGTTATTACATCTGAGATATGCTTAAATCTACTCTGAGTTTGTTAGTTCAATTCTACTTAGCCATATGTCACTGATAGCTATCTCTTTAAGTTTAATTTTTTTATAATCCTGCTCTTTGAACATGTTCTCATATCTCCTTCTGTGGACTATTTAACTATGTATAGATGCATGCATTAATAAAATTACAAACATGTTTGCTGAATCTGCTATAATGTGGCATGTTTGATCTTGTTTCATCATGCTTTCACACCTCTAGTAACTACCCTAATTAGTTCCTAACATGTCATGATCTGATGTTAATTGGTTTCTTCTTATGACACTAGTTTCTGCACCTAGCCTAATATGGATCCCTTTTTATCACTATAAATTTATTTTTTGTGACTTTTGATTAACTTCATTTCCTGAAAACTTGAGTAAGTCTGCCTAAGTTCAAGCATGTCTGTTATTCGTGTGTATATGCTCAATTTGGATTCTGTCCTTCAGTGAAATCCCTTGACTCCGTTCTATTCCTTTAATATCTGGTCCTTTTGAATTCTTATTCTTAGCCGGTTGAAAGCCAAGTCTATTTAGGTTCTGTCCTTTGGCCTCCCTAGTGTGAGCACTGCTCAGGGTTCATGAGAGACCCTTGTGAACTCTAACGCACTAGGACCTAGTCCCTAGTCTTTTTCCTGAACTGCTTCTGATCAATCTCTCTAGTGTGAGCACTGCCCTAAGTTCTTGAAGCCCTTGGGAACTCTAACATACTAGGGACTTGGGTGAATCACTCAACAACTGGTTATTTTGTATCTATGAACATGAATTTTGGAGCTGTTGTGAGTTGAATTCCTGGCATGTCCAGGTGTATTTAGGCCTGCTATAGGCTTCCTATAGTTATACTTATTCTGTAATTTACTACATTTATTATGGTCTGTAATAATTATTTGTAATAACAATTTTGGGGTGTTAGTGAAATTAGGAAGGGGTTCTAGCTTATATTTGCAACAAGATGGGTAGAAATCCTGCCTATAGGTCCAATAGTGTGTTATAAAATGTGGTATGTTAGAAATCATGGCTATAGGTATTTTTTTCATGTTTAGTCATCATATATGGGCAGCAGTGCTTATAGGTTCAATACTTGGTTCAATTATGTTCTATTTTTGCTTGCTAGAGACCATGCCTATAGGAAATAGTTGATTTGATGTGTGTGCAAAAACCTCGTTTACATACCGTTCTGTTCACAAATTATAGAAATAATGTCCATAGGATCAAAATTTGGATCAAATTGTAGAAAGCATGCCTATAGGTTTGAATCAACCTAATTATCATTTCTGCCCGTTTGTGCATGCGTTTCCAAATATTATGATGTTACCCTCACTAGAAAACATGCCTATAGGATTAAAACAGATAATTATGGATGCGTTTCTGTGATTTCCACTGTTTATTATCGCGTGAAACGCCTAGACATCATGATATTAGGTTTAATCTCATTACTCTAAAATCAGTAGGAAAATTTATATAGGTCCTAGTAATCGTATTAAGAAACTGGCTTTAAGTGCGTAAGCATCTGATCATTCATTCGGTACCACATAGAGATCCTGCCTATAGGATTCTGCAATTAATAAAAATCTATCAATGTTAACCAGTTTGACATGCATTTGTTGTCTAATTGCGGAGACCAACTTGAGCCCTTACTTGCTTATAATTGAATGTCCAATGTATTGCGTATGTCGCCTAGCTTTTGACATTTTTGATCAGCCTAAGTTAAAATCTAGAACCACCCTGAAATAGAGCTCCAAATGCCTCCTAGACCATAGGCATGGGACGAATAGTGCACGCATAGGACACGACTTAGAATTGACTAGTGCGCTTCAGGTAAATAACTTAAAGATTGTAATTGGGTAGCAGGAGACGATAGTCTGTGCCCGCTGAATAATATGAATAATACCCCATCTCGAGGGAGTTACGAAGTATTATTTATATTGCACGGGGTAATCCTTTAGGCTAAAATTCTTAGGACCCCCCTCCCACCTTGTCTTTCAATCGATTTTTCAGGTTTAGTAATTCCTTGTTTCTTAGCTTTGATCACATAGACTAATTCATATAATTGAGTTCGGTTGGGACCCACAGTTGTGGACCTCGAAGAGTGCCTAACACCTTCTCTTCGAGGTAATTTCGAGCTCTTACCCGATCTTTGGTGATGCAAATTGGCTAGACAGAGTTATTTGCAAATAGGTGCCCTAATGCACCTTAATCTGTTGGGTAGCGACTCTATCTTTTAAAACACCTTCCTTAAAAGAGTTGTCACGTGCCGAAACCTGATTTCGCGAGAAAAAGTGGCACGACAGTATGTCGACTCTGCTAAGGTTATTTTTACGCTCTTACCATAAATGAACTTGATCTTTGTGAATTAGTCTTCTCTGATAAGCGTGTCTTTGTTATTTTGTTATTACCTGAATCTCCCGCTCCTGTTTTCCCTTCTTATTACTACATGCACATCCTCTTCCCTATTTCCGTTTTCTATGAACTCATATGCAACTCTTTGTTTAATTTGATTACAACGTGCATTTCCCCTTATTTCCTAATCATGTTCACTTGCTCCAAACGTTTAATTATGCTATATCATGTCTCTCCCCAACCCTTACCCCTTTATTTGCTTTGTTACAATTCTTTCATTACGCGAACTAACTTCTTCCCTGTTTTTCTTTCCTTTATGTCTTTACGTTCCTTCAATACTGCATTTATTGCTTTCAACATGTAAAAATACTTGACAACGTGTTATTTTATCTTTGCATAAAGCATGCTTCACATTATATTCCACTCGTTGCATAGTAATAGCATAGCGGCACTTGATGAGCGTCCGCGCTCTTCTTAAAATCACCCTTTAAATTTAGAAAGGCTTATTTGCGGTAAAACTAGTCGATCAGCGGTGCAATCGACGGTTCTGTACCTTTCCTCTCAAGTTATCCTCTTGAGGGTACCAGTCTAGATTCTTCTAGAAACTTCACTCTAAAATCAACTGTGCATGCATCATGTCTAAACCTAGTATAAGTTAGAACGATGTCCGTGCAATCACTCACTAATACAAACCTCATCCAAAGTTCGTCGAGATTTCCATAATCCCAATGGACATAATCATGATATGTGTATCATTTGGAGAAAATACGCCAATATGTTGATCATTAACGTGTAAATATCTGAATTTGGAGGGGGCAAGGGCTAACTTTATTTGTTTTGCAGAAATGAGGCACGAGGTCCCCAGGTTCGGCATGGTTCAGAATATCCCACCTTTGCTACTGGATTGGTGGGAAAATTTCGCACCAAGTGACAAAAACCATGTGAAAAGAATTCTTGGGAATTTACCTTCTTTGCTAGACATTCAGCCAAACAATGTATTGATCAAGGCCACTACTATGTTTTGGGATGAAAAGAGGGTTGTTTTCGATTTCGGTGATATAGAAATGACTCCCCTTCTCGAGGAAATAGAGGGCTTTGCTAGACTTCTTTGGGATAGCCCCGGTTTATTGGTACAAGAAATCATACTTCTCGAGGGTTTCTAAAAATGATGGGTTTAAGAAAGAATTATGAGTTAGTCTGCCTGAAGAAGTCTTATATACCCTTCGACTTCCTTTACGAACGCTATGGACACAGCAAATCCTACCGCCTTTACCAAAGATATACCGAGCTTTGGACCGCTGCAAGAAAGGATATAAACATTTTGAGGGTTGTAATTTTCTACTACAAGTATGGCTATTGAAACATCTTCAAAGGGGACAATACCGGCAAGAATTTCCACCACGACCGTGGAACGACCATATAGCTTTTCACCACCCAAAAAGAATGACTTTTATCCTAGACAGGTTTGCACAACTAGGAAATATTGTGGGAGGGGTACACTTCTTTAGCAATTTGACCGACGACAAGGTCCATTGGATGTTTGAATGGTTGCCTACTAGCGAGTTCATCATCAGGTCAAGAGATGTTCCTCATCTAGTGCTAATAGGATTAAGGGGTATTTATCCTTATGCTCTTATCAGAGTCATGAGGCAAGCTGGGAGGAAATAAGTCATACCCCGAGTCTCCAAGATGGTTTACTACAAGGCAGATTTCCAAGGTGATGCTATTCCATTCAAGTACGAGGCACAACACATGTGGCATCTAAAGGTCATGGTGGAAAAGGATACCATCAAGCCAGATCGATACCATGTTGGCCATGTATGTTTCTACCCATCATGGTTGGTCGACGACATAGCAGGAGAAGTCAAGACAAGGATAGATTTGAGAAATAGGGTCATAGACAATGATGTCGATGCCCAAGTCAAATATAGGAGATTACGCAAAAGGGTTTTTGAATCTGAGGCCATACAATTGGAACAACACAAAGCAGACATGGAAACAATCAATGAATGGAGAGAAATCGCTACTAAATCAACAGAGAGGTTAGAGTATTTAGAGCAGGAATTGATGGAGCTGGAAGAGAAGATGAGAAACATGGTTACAGGCTGTCAAAACATGGATGGAAATGAAGGAGGTCTCCTAGTAAGGGCGTATCTGCTGCTGGACATGCGCGACCTAGGGAACTTGATCGATGGAACTAAGAAGTCCAAGCATGGAGAAGGTCCCTCTGGGACCAAGTAGATTAGGAATTATGTTTTTACTTTCTTTCTAGACTCAATTTAGGCTTTGGTTGTTATAAGGCACATGCCACTAGTGACTCTTTATCGTTATTGTCGTTTTAGTAGAGTTTCGGTTTATTTATCATATTAATGAAATGATGCAGTTATGGGCATCAATTTTCTCCAAATCTATATGTCGTTTAGGCCTACCTCTGGCACAATAAGGTCCCCAAATTAGGACGCAAATTTATAATTCCGCAATATGTGTTTAATACCGTAAACAACCTTTTAATACTCCTTACTGACTTGTTTACCTTTTGTTTTCTTCTTTTCTTTAATTTTTTTATTCTCATCCCCTAAGGTTGGTTCGTACATACTGGCATCATCAGCATATCATACCGGATCAAGAGGTCATCTACCTCCTCCTCATCCGAACGATCCTAAAATCAAAGGAAAAGCCAGAATGGATGATACAAGCAATATCAAGAAAGACAATGCTACGCATGAAGAGAATGTCGAAACTTAAGATGGTCGAAGCACTCCAGCACCGAATGACTTGGTTTTGTAGTTGGAACAAAAGATATTGGAGTTACAAGGGGAACTTGAGCAGGTCCGAAACTTGGCAAATCTCTCCCTTACCCTAAACGTCCCCGGCATCAACCAACAAAACACCAAAAACCCAGCACCTCCCCAAAATATACCAAACCAGCCTCTACAAAATCCTCCCACACCTCACCAATATGCCACACAACCTCAAAATCTCAATCCCCTACCAGTACTGACTCCTCAATAACATCATCATCAGCCAACCCAGTATCTACAAATCACTACCTATCACACTCCTCAGAACGCACCACAACCTCTCCCCGATCCTCAAAATTCAATCAATGACCACCACTATACCTAAATTCCTGAAGTTCATCAAAGAAACCCTATATATGTGGAAACCTTAACCCACACTCGTCAACAAACCTTATACATACCGGAGTCTGCCGAGAAGGACCTGCTCATCAAGAATATGGCAGAGGAGCTCAAGAAGCTTACTAGTCGAGTCTAGGGTGTTGAAGGCGGTAAAGGCATTGAAGGTTTGAACTATGAAGATTTGTGTATCCAGCGAGACGTAGAACTACCAGAGGGTTACAAACCTCCCTCGTTCGAAATATTTAACGGAACAGGTGACCCAAAGGTGCATCTAAGGACATACTGCGACAAGCTCGTAGGAGTTGGTAAGGATGAAAGAATCTGCATGAAGTTATTCATGTGGAGCCCCATTGGAGATGCCATGTCTTGGTATATCAGCCAAAATCTAAAGAAGTGGGTTAACTGGGTAAGCATGGCATCAGATTTCATGGATCGATTCAGATTCAACACAAAGAACTAGATGCCTTCTATATACAGAAATCTCAAGAAAAAGCCAATAGAAACTTTTTGCGAGTATGCTACTCGGTAGAGATCGGAAGCTATGAAAGCAAGGCCGGCATTAGAGGAAGAGCAAATGAACAAATTCTTTGTTCGCGCCCAGGATCCGCAATACTATGAGAGGTTGATGGTTATTGAAAATCATAAATTTTCTGACATTATCAAATTAGGAAAAAGAATAGAAGAGGGAATTAAAAGCGGAATGGTGACAAACTTTGAGGCACTCCAAGCTACAAACAAGGCCTTGCAATTAGAAGGCATATCCAAGAAGAAGGAATTAGGGGTCGTGATGGTAGCCCAAGGCCCAAAATCTCCTCTCACATACCAAACACCACCACCCACATATCAGCCTTTACCTCCCAGATACCAACAACCTGCCGCCATCTACCATATATATAACGCAAAACCTGCATATTACCACTCACCACCACCAGCCCGCCAAAACTACCAGAAACCCAAACCAAATTTTGACTGTAGACCACCAAGATAATACACTCCTATTGCTGAACCCATTGATCAACTTTATGAAAGACTGAAGGTTACCGGTTATGTCACCCCCATTCCTGTTGTTGCTATGGAAAACTCTTCCTAGTGGGTTAATCCGAACAAGACATGTGCCTATTGCTCGGGCATGAAGGGACACATTATTGATGAATGTCGCACTTTGAAGGATAAGATCCAAACATTGATTGACACCAAAGTTATACAAGCAAAAGAGGTTGCACCAAATGTCCGCAATAACCCCCTCCCCAATCACAGGGACGAGGAGGTAAATATGATCAAAACTGATGAAGAATGGGATCCGGAAGGATCAATTGGACTCATTCGTGAAGGGGATGAAACCAAGGTACCTCCAGTCACTCTCACATCCATTATAGTGCAAATTAAGTCACTAATTAAGGTGTAAATAGCCACGCCAACTCCGTTTGAGGTTAAAACAACAATGCACTCAGCCGCACCAACTCCATTTGAGGTGGAAGTGACCATACTCTTCACTGTGATAGTAGCACCCACACCATCCTTTAATTCTAATGCTATACCATAGGACTATGCTGCAGAGACGAAAAGAAAGGGAAAAGGGTAAATGGAAGAAACAGGTGCCACACAAGGCATGACCAGGACTGGTAAGGTTTACATACCTGAGCATTTGGGAGGAACAAGTAAAGAAGCTTCTCCCAAGCAGTCTATCATTGAAACAGGCATGGATGATCTTTGGAGAAAGGTGCAAGCAAGAGAATACTTTGTGGTTGATCATTTGAACAAAACCCCTGCTCAGATATCCATTCTATCACTACTACAGAATTCTGAGATGCATAGGAATGCATTAATGAAAGTATTGAACGAGGCTTATGTACCTAAAAATATCACCAGTGAAGAGAAGTCCAACATGGTAGGGCAAGTATTGGAGAGCCACAAGATCACATGTCACACAGACGAACTACCACCTGAAGGACTGAGTCACAACAGGACACTGCATATCACAGTACAATTTGAGGACAAATTCATAGACAGAGTCCTAATAGATGGGGGTTCGAGCCTCAACATTTCTCCGTTGACTACTTTGAAGAGGTTGGATAAAGGTTTGCATAAGATACGAGCAGGAACTTTGAATATGAAAGCATTCGATGGGTCTCAAAGGTCCATGATCGAGGAAAAACACATGTGCCTGCAGCTGGGTCCAACTTTGTTTGATGTTGAGTCTCAAGTATTGGACATATCTGCTACGTACAATCTGTTATTGGGATGACCTTGGATACATGCTGCTGGAGCCGTAGCTTTTCCGCTACATCAGACCATAAAGTTTGAATGGAATCATCAGGAAGTGATCATTCATGGGGAATAATCTCATTTACACCAATCAAAATGTTCCGATTGTCGAGAATTGAAGGAAGTTGGGTGGATAAGCATACCATTTCATTGAGCATGTCAATGCAATCGAAAAGGACAAATAGTGGAGCAGTGAAATAGAAAGTATATTGACATGGATAGGGTATGAACCCGGCAAGGGTATCGGCAAGAATCTCTAAGGGATCACCAAACCGATATAGTTAAAGCGTCATACGTACAAACTTTGGGCTTGGGTACGAATAAACCTAGCAGGAGTACGATGATTGGTCGCCACCATGGCGTGGTCCCTATTACCCTCTCGAACAGCCAACACCACATTTGCACCAGACGTTTTAACAAGCTGATGTGATATGGGGATTTGAAGAAGATAAGGCTTTAGATGGCCTAAGGAATCTGTTTTTGGACGATGAAGACATGGACTGCTATGCAATAGTTAAAGAAGAGGAGGAAGAATACCTTACCATTCGGATCATGGAGAAAGGTGTTCTCAAGAATTGGGCTGCTGCACCATCCCGAGCTTGTCGAGTTCCTGGGTAGCCTGGCAATTAGCATGATCTATTTTAAAAGCAATTTTAAGCATTTAAGACATTTTTAGTATTCTATTTTAGGCAAATTTTCTTTTGAAAATAATTGCTCGAGTCACCGAGTCGTACTCGTTTTAATGTTTTCAAAGATTTATCTAATGCATTGCTATTTTAGTATTTATTGTTATCCTTTAGATTTTCTCTCTACAGCGTTATTATTACTTATCCTGATGCACCGACGATTGTGACATGTAATGAGATAACGCAACATAAGGATTGTGATTCAAAGGAAATAGAAGAAGAAGATATAATCCCCAAGGAAATTGTCAGAGAGGTGGAAACTTTTGAGAACGAGCCTAAGTCAAATTTGGACGAAATCGAGATAGTCAATTTGGGAGATTCTAAAACAGTCAAAGAAACTCGCATAGGCATTCACCTATCACCATCAGAGAAAGAAGAGTACACCCGCTTCTTGAAAGAATACGAAGATATCTTTGCATGGTCTTATGATGATATGACCGGTTTGAGCACATCTATAGTGGCCTATAAACTACCTACCAATCCGATGTGTTCCACATGTAAAGCAAAACTCAGTGATGCAGAATGGATACAAAGCCATTATGAGCAATTAACTCTCATTGACGGGAAAAGAATGAATACAGTATGCCACGGTCAAATTTATTAAAACAGAATGTCCAGAGCTTTCAACAAAAGGGTTTGACCTAGATAGTTCACACAGGGGCAACTGGTGCAGAAGCGAATCTTTCCACATCAGGATGAAGCCAAAAGGAAGTTTTCACCCAATAGGTAAGGGCCCTACATGGTTCATCAAGTACTAACAGGAGGAGCACTCATACTTGCAGAAAGGAATGGAGAAATTTGGCCAGAACCTATCAATTCTGACGCAGTCAAGAGACACTATGTTTAGATTATTTACATTTCTTCATTTGATATAACTAACTACACTTGACCTGATTCCCATTTAAGAGGGGATACATAGGTAGCCATGTGGGTTCGGTCACATCTTAATAAAAATTTTATTTTCCCCACAACCAGAAACTGGGGCAGAATTTTGAGGAGGACCCTCAAAATTCTGGAGCAAGTCCAGCCGATGTCATCATATGCAAGACAATCAGAGAATCAGTTAAGTAACTGGGGAAAAATTTTGAGGAGGACCCTCAAAATTCCGGAGCAAGTTCAGCCAATGGCACCGTATGCGGATCAGCTAGAAAAATCATCTTAATAACTGGAGCAGAATTTTGAGGAGGACCCTTAAAATTCTATGGCAAGAAGGTCGCAATATCTCTGATACTGTCATAGTTACTGATTCATCTAATTAATTTAAAAATGGCATATTACTATGTTTTGAATAACTATGCACGCATATTTTCCGAAAACTTTATATTTAGCCAGGTGCTACCCATGGTAACTCTAGCAGGATTTCAATGCAGAGCAAAGCAAGTAAGCAAAGGCACGAACCAACCTTCCCGTAAAACTTACAATTTTTCTTTGGATGCAGGAACAAGAAATAGCTGCCAGTACGTGCGCACCTTAGAATCATTGTCTTTATAACAACAACTCTACTGAACTCAAACATATCTCTAGCTAAGAAATACTCTGCTATCACTTATTATCTATTCATTGCATGAGACTAAGCATTGTCTCCATTTTGCATGAGGCTAAGCATTGCCTCCCTAATTGCATAAGGCTAAGCACTGTCTTCCATTGCATGAGACTAAGCATTGTCTCCTCTTCTTGCATGAGGCTAAGCCTTGCCTCCCTAATTGCATAAGGCTAAGAACTGCCTTCCATTGTATGAGACTAAGCCTTATCTCCTCTTCTTGCATGAGGCTAAGCCCAGCCTCCCTAATTGCATAAAGCTAAGCACTGCCTTCCATTGCATGAGACTAAGCCCTCTCTCCTCTTCTTGCATGAGGCTAAGCCCTGCCTCCCTAATTGCAAAAGGCTAAGCATTGCCTTCTATTGCATGAGACTAAGCCCTATCTCCTCTTCTTGCATAAGGCTAAACCCTGCCTCCTCAATTGCATAAGGCTAAGCACTGCCTTCCACTGTTTGAGACTAAACCCTGAATCATCTTCTTGCATGAGGCTAAGCCGTGCCTCTCCAACTGCATAAGGCTAAGCTCTGCTTTTCCTTGACTAATGTCGAATGCTATGCTACTTGAAATCTAGCACTATTTCACCTTTCCCGGGGCTAAACTCTCTCCCAATCCTATGCAAGACTAAGCTCTGTCTTGTTTTGCTTATATGATCCATCATGGGCTGAAATATTACCATCTGCCCAAAGGCGTCATAGTCCGAAGGTATCATCCTCATAGCCTGAAGACACCTTGTCATGGCCTGAGGATCTCTCAACGTTGAATATCATTATTCAAAGGCGTCATAGTTTAGAGGCACCATTCTCATGGCCTGAGAACATCATTTCATGGCCTACGAATCCCTTATCTCACGATTCATGACCCAGGACGTCATGGTCTAAGGAAACCATCCTCACCGTCCGAAGACAATCTTCATGGTCCAAAGGGAATTTGCATCATGTTTAAATTGTCGTAATAACCTATATATATTTGCATGCATCGTGTTTTAAGTTTTGTAGGTAATCCAGGAAATAATTGTTCTTCAAATGGAAGAAACCGTCTCTTCGGTTTCTGGTCATAAAGTTCACACCCTGCCATTATTTCAAACTTAATCGACCCCCATCAATTACTCGCTTTTACTCTATAACCGTGCAGATATCTGCCCTGTGATAGATCCATAACATCTCAAGTTCACATTCGTGACTTCGCATAAATTCATCCGATACTATCCTACTCAAGTGAACCCTTTCCAAAACACACGACCATTAATAAACAATGCCATCGGTTTCGTTCACCGTTGGATCCAGAACTATACATGACATGATTCCTGTAAAACCAGGGATACGTAGGCAGCTCAGAAACAAGAGTTCGATCTATATTTTTCAAAACCACTCCATTCGGTCAAAATTGGTCATCATTTCTTTACCTGACAGCTCTTTCATCCTTCGCGGGTAAAGAGCGATAGCTGTTGATACCCAATTTTTTCCCCATATTTAAAATATATATATATATATATATATATATTCAAAATAGTGCATATGCATCATCACTTGATTTACGAGCATACACAAGTATTTTTCATAATTTTTAAAGGGTTTAAATCAATTTATTTATGCATTTTATTATATAAATATCTAATAATTATCCTCCAAATTATTTTCATGATGATTTAATCATCTAAATTTATCATTTATACCAACATAGGGTTTAAATATTTTTCAGTGTATTTTTATGATTACATTTGCATTTTTAAGGCTAAATTACACATCTTTGCAATAATAGCCCATATTAATGTATAATTATATTATTTATGCATAAAATAATTTTTTATATTTTTAAAATGTTAAGTAACTATCTTAAATTATTTTAGTGCGAAAATAATATTTTTATCTTTTATCAATTGCGTTTATAAATTATTTATTTATTAAATATTGGGTATTTAAAAACTAGCCTAAATTCCTACCCAAATTCGGACCTAAAACCACCCAATACCCTTGTCCCAAAACCATTAGTCTAGTCCCTTACCCATTTAATTAACCCGACCCAACCCCGCTCAAATCCCAACTGTTGATAAAAAATGATCAACGACTCACAAACGTTCCCCCCATTTCCTTATATCACCCGTCTCCCAAACCCTAACCCAGTTGCCCCAAACCTGCCTCCCCTCTACTCTTCTCCTCTGAAGAACCCTAGCTTGCCACCTTAAAATCATCTCCTAATCCCGTTTCTAATGGGATTTTCTTCCCATTTACTTACCATTTTGATATGTTTCCATTATTGGGTGATTCTCTACGGTATTACCTAGTACTACTCTTACTCTGATTCTGTCCTATTTGACTTTCATCTCTTGAATTTGGACGATATTGAGTCCACACACGCTTATTTTGCACTATGTGAGTCCGATTTGTTCGTATCTTGCTGATTCATACTTAACTCTAAGGTTATGGTTTACAAATCTTCTTTTTCATTCGAACCAAAACTGGATCAAGCTTTTATTTTGAGTATTATCTCGCCATTATTCACCCTATTATGTGTAAATCTGTCTATTTTCTGCCATTTTTTACTTATCCTAAATTAGGGTTTCAGATCCTTTTTAATCGAACCAAATCTGGTTCAATTCTGTGATGTTTTTTGAATAATATTCCTGTCTATGTTCATCTTGTGCGATATGTGATTCTTTTGCCTTTATTTTCTGCCGATTTGAGTATTTTACCCAAAAATTAGGGTTTTAAAATTTTCCTTCCTTACTGATTTAAATGCTTGCCTTTCTAGTGTTTGACTAATTGTTTCCATGTTTATGTGTTTAATTCCTACACTATTTAAACCCCTCCCTGCTCCCCTTTGATTAAGTTGGAAAAAATTCTTAAGAACACAAAACTAAGGTTGTGTGCTTTCACTCTTGAATAATCTTGTTCTGTATTCTGATTCCTGGTCGGCTGAAAGCCAAGGCCAGAAATTTCCAAGTTCTTCCTCTTGTTTCTTGATATTTACCATACTGTTGAATTCCTTCTTCCTTGCTTCATCTTAACTTGTGAGTTACCATGCCTTTTACCATTTCATTCTGATTATCTACCATCTCATTTATATGTTACTTCAATTAAACTATGCTATCCTAAATGCTATTACATCTGAGACATGCTTAAATCAACTGTGAGTTTGTTAGTTCGATTCTACTTAGACATATGTCATTGATAGCTGTCTCTTTAAGTTTAATTCTGTTATAATCCTGCTCTTTGAACATGTTCTCATATCTCCTTCTATGGACTAGTTAACTTGTCACAACCCCAAAACTAACCCGGTCCTAATAGCGCCTATCATGGAACTAGACCAGCCAACACAATCCCAAAATAATTCGACATTTCATAATAAAGGCGTTTTAAAGCTGTTAATTAATAAAACTTCATAGCATAAGTCTAAATCACAAAGTGCGGAAGAAACAAAAGCTCGACATCGGGGTGTCACAAGTCACGAGCATCTACTAAGGACTATCTGATAACAACTAAGACTATTACAGTCTCGAAAACACTAATATAGTATAAGGAAGATAAGAGGGAGAAGAGCAAGGCTGCGATCGACATGCAGCTACCTTCCCAACTTCGAATATCTGTGATAGATGGAAGAATCAGCTCCCTATCCCGTCCACCAACCCGTGGATCTGCACACAGCGTGCAGTGAGTAATGTGAGTACGTCAACTCAGTAAGTAATAAAGGTAAATAAAGACTGAGCAGTAAGAAACACACAAATCCACGTCATGAAATCTCAGTAAGTACAACATGCTTTCAAATCAGTATATAAGTCAAATCATCTTGTTTAAAAATCCAATTTCAATAAAAATCATTTAAAGATATTTTTCAACAGTTTCAACAGAGGTTCAATGAAATTTAGAGAAAAAGTGATGAAAATCATAAATAGCCCCTGGGGCAAAACATGTATCATAAACCGCCCCTCGGGCATAATATCACTCAGAATCAGCCCCTCGAGCAAACTCACAATCACTCGTAATCATCCCCTCGGGCACAACATGAATCAAGAATAGCTCCTCGGGCAACATCATATCACTCACTCGGGGTACCCGTACTCAATGGGGGTGTACAGACTCCGGAGGGGCTCCTAAAGCCCAAGTGGTATAACAAGCCACCTCGTGGCATAAATCAATCGGGCCCTCGGCCTCTTATAATCACAAATTAGTAATATCATGCTGCGGCGCGCAACCCGATCCCATAATATCCTCGCAACACAGGCCCTCGGCCTCACTCAGTCAGAAACCTCTCAAGCCACTTGGGCTATTTATAAAACAGGGTGCTCTACTCAAAATATCATTTTATGCATCAAAACGGAGTAATAAATACTGAGTTATGAAATTAGTAAAATATAGCATGACTGACTACATAGCTTAAGTCAAAACAGTGAGTAAATAATTAGAAAAGGCCCCTATGGGTCCAAACAGCTTGGCACGAAACCCAAATATGGCATTCAACGCAAATTATAGAAATTCTTTCTAAAACATAAAAGCATCATATAGTTTTCAGTCAAATAAACAACTTAATAGTTGCTACGGGGCGGACCAAGTCACAATCCCCAATGGTGCATGCCACACGCTCATCATCTAGCATGTGTGTCACCTCCAAATAGTGAAGCGATGCAAAATCCGAGGCTTCATACCCTAAGGACAAGATTTACAATTATTACTTACCTCGAACCGGTCAAATCCCTACTTCGCGATGCCCTTGCCTCTGGAATCGGCCTCCAAACGCCTCGAATCTAACCAAAAGCAATACAATATGATCAATATAGTCCAAGGGATCAATTCCAAATGAAAAACTGTCTTTTTATACCAAAATCCCGAAATTCACCCCAAACCCGGCCCCCGGGCCCACGTCTCGGAATCTGACAAAAATCACAAAAGTAGAAACTCCTTTCATACACGAGTCTATACATACCAAAACCATCAAAAATTCGATGTCAAATGGCCCCGCAAATCCTCAAATTACACTATCCCTAATCCCATCAATTTCATCCCTGATTTCTACTAATTTCATGCTTAATCAATTGAAAATTACCATAATCACAATTAATGAGCTCAAGTAACTTACCTCAATAAGTATCCCCTTCATTTTTCCTTCAAACCCTCCAAAAATATCCAAAATCCGGACAGAAATGGTGAAGAACACCCAAAAATTCGTGAAGGGCTTCCTTAAATACCTTCTGCCCAGGCATCTCGCACATGCGTCCCACTTTTACGCATCTGCGGACCGCTTATGCGGTCAAATCAACCGCATCTATGGTTTTCACTTATCCTCCCAATTCCGCATCTGCGGTCCAGTACCCACACATGTGGTCTCGCAGGTGCGTTCCTCCTTCCGCACCTGCGGCTCCTGGCCTTCTTGGCTATGGCTGCTTCTGCGGCTGCTCTCCCCCTTCTGCGAACATCGTACCTGCAGTCCTCACTCCGCATGTGCGATTATGACAGCTGAAGGAAATTTTCAGCAATTCCTCAAATCCCATCCTTGATCCGTCAACCTCCCGAAATCAACCCAAGCCCCTCGGGACCTCAACCAAACATGCCAACAAGTCACATATCACCATTCAAACTTATTTAAAACTTCGAAACACTCAAGAAAACATCAAAAGACCAAATCACCTTCGGGTTCAAGCCTAAGGATTTCCAAACTTCCAAATTCCGCAAATGATGCCGAAACCTATCAAACCTCATCCGAATGACCTAAAATTTTGCACACACGTCAGAAATGACAATTGATTTTTGTATTGGATTACAAATAGAGAGAAACTCAAGGTTCGGTGCTTGAAGATGAGATCCTTGAGACCATCCCCTCTCTAGTCACAGAGGAAGATAATAAGATGCTTATGAGCCCTCCTACTATGGAAAGAGTTCAAAAGGTAATTTTGAGCATGTCGGCGCG
Organism: Nicotiana sylvestris; assembly: GCF_000393655.2. NCBI lineage: Eukaryota > Viridiplantae > Streptophyta > Magnoliopsida > Solanales > Solanaceae > Nicotiana > Nicotiana sylvestris. The sequence goes on from NC_091065.1 coordinate 53,278,900, forward strand.
CACTAACCCAAAAAAAGTAACCTACTTCACTTTTCGGAATTCCATTCCAACCCCGATATCAAGATTTTCACTGTCGACCGAGAAAGGGCAAATTTCCAATTTTGCCAGTTCAAGCCTAATTCTACCATGGACCTCCAAATCACATTCCGAACACGCTCCTAAGTCCAAAATCACCAAACAGAGCTACCCGAACCATTAGAATTCACATCCGAGATCTTCTAAATATAAGTCAACATCCAGTTGACTTTTCCAACTTAAGCTTCTAAATAAGAGACTAAGTGTCTCATTCCACTCCAAGACCAGTCCGAACTCGAACCAACCAACACAATACGATGAAATATAGCTGAACAACACATAAAGAAGCAGAATTGAGGAAAATGGGATAGTAACTCATAAAACGACCGGCCGGGTCGTTACATAACTATGTATAGATGTATGCATTAATATGATTACAAGCCTGTTTGTTGAATCTGCTATATTGTGGCCTGTTTGATCTTGTTTCATCATGTTTTGACACCTCTAGTAACTGCCCTAATTAGTTCCTAACATGTCATGATTTGTTGCTAATTGGTTTCTTCTTATGACACTAGTTTCTGCACTTAGCCTAATCTGGATCCTCGTTTATCACTATAAATCTATTTTTTGTGACTTTTGATTAACTTCATTTCCTGAAAACTTGACTAAGTTTGCCTATGTTCAAA